>NC_087171.1:12620766-12658266 GCF_035594125.1 Scylla paramamosain | reverse complement strand
AGGATCTCCTTAACTATGGATCACCCAATATG
Organism: Scylla paramamosain; assembly: GCF_035594125.1. Taxonomy (NCBI): domain Eukaryota; kingdom Metazoa; phylum Arthropoda; class Malacostraca; order Decapoda; family Portunidae; genus Scylla; species Scylla paramamosain. The sequence continues at coordinate 12,658,234 of NC_087171.1, read as the reverse complement.
TATGAACCAGTGCTGCATAATCTCTTGCAAGAGCTTATTAGCAATGGATGTATTTAACATATAAAGTAATAAAATCTAAAACATGGAAACCAATTCGTGTTTAAAAATTGGAAATCCTATGTCAGTCAGTGCCTACAAGTTCAGTAAAGAGAAATGGTTTTCCCAAACACAAGAAACGCTAAAAATCAATGCATAAGCTGAAGAATGGAGACATCAAGGCATTTCTCCTGAAAAGGATGGATTGATGATTGATCGAGCGTGGCGCCACAACAGCAGAGAAACAGAAAATGCAGGATAGCACAGAACACAAACACAATAAAGGGGAACAAAGCGGGACTAATATAATCTTACCCCCAGACGGTCACAAGAAAAACTGACACTATATATATATATATATATATATATATATATATATATATATATATATATATATATATATATATATATATATATATATATATATATATATATATGTATATCTCAGCGTAACCATCACATGTATGCCACCTGGTCACCACATGAACGCCATGCAATAAGCTTATTTTCCAGTCACCACATTCGATAAATAATTCAGTAGCAGTATATAAGCCAAACAATGAGCCAAGACATGAAGAAAAGGATAAAAGGCATAGAAGTGTGGTAATGAAGACGAATATTCAGGATTTCTTGGACAGCCAGAGAAGAGCAGGAGTGAAGTATAACATTATGAAGTGTATCAAGAGAAAGCCACCAGGGAATCAAAGCAGTAAGAGCAAATGGTCATGGACATTTTACTAAATAATGTCTCAAGACGACAGACAGTGATGGATCTCGCAAGAATGGCCTGAGAAAGGAATGAGTGGTTTTTCATGGTCGCTGACGTAATTGACTGGCACTTCGGTAAGGGAGTAAAGAAACGGTGCAGGGAATAGCAGCAAAACATGTGAGCTAAGGATAACCAAAGAAGGACACGAAGGAAAAAAAAAAAAGAGGATTATGCCTCACATGAACTTTGGGCACTTCCCATTTTTCATCAGGTAATATGTCCAAAAACGCAACCAAAAATTCCTAAAATGCGAGAATATTGTTTCCCAACCTCGGCTGTTGATTTATGGAACGAATGACAGCTGGAGTTTATGTGTGGCAAGGGGATACATAAATTTCAAAAAGTATATGATGATCTGTGATGAAGAACTACTTTCTCCTGCACACGCACACGCACACACAGTTAAAAATGCCTTCACATGTCTGGTAAAACTGAAACTGGTATTTAACACAAGTATCAGGAAGATATTTAAACACTCTGCTACACACAAGAATATCTGATAAGGGATGGAATATTCTAACGTGGCAGGTAGGGACAAGTAACACACAAAGGTACACTTGACCGCATTGAAATTCCATGGGAGAACAACCTCTGTGGACACTCGGAGCTCTTGGTTAATCTCCTTCGGCGCCACGTAAGAACACATTCTTAAACATTTTGGCATCAAACTCTAGCAGAAGTTATCGGGATTCTCAAGTGATTCAAGTGATATTTTAACAAAGATTCGGTATCATCAATGAGAAAAAAATACTAATAAGAATCGGGTAGATCATCTCATTGGCAAGGTTGGCCTGATATGACTGAAAATATCTTAAATTAAAAAATAAATAAATAAATAAATAGATAAAATAGCAAAATCGTCATGAGTCAAGCGTCCCTCAGACAGGGCTGGAGGCAGAGGGCGGGGCTTCCAGATCACTTCGTTTTATCATTCCGATGTGGAAGTTCCTCGCAGCGTGCCGTGCATAGCTTGACGGGACAGCAGTGAACACTAATTACTCTTCCTCTTGAAAATGGAAATCAAATATTTGATACAAAGGCGACTCGTTCCCGGGAGAAATGTCCTGGTTGATTCCTCCCCGAGCCACGAGTATTTACCCCCAGGGGTGTTCTCTTTCTGGGATGACTTATCCCCTGGGATGTTTTGTCTTTCTGATTGAATCTGAGTTTTGTTACGTACAAATATTTCTTTACTTGAAATACATGTGAAAAGCACTCGCAGCTGTATACGAGAATCAACACTTTGCCATTTCCATTGTATGTTATTTCTTAAACATTCTTTCTTCTACATATATTTGCGTCACGACGAGTATAAGATGTGCTGTATGATGCTAACTGTGTGTTAAATTCGTTTGTTTAACAGCATTCTAGTTTGGATAAAAATACACATACAGGAAGCAAAAAACAGAAGTCAGAATGAGGTGAGAGTAATGACGCCTCAGCCACACGGAGAAGAGAGGAAACAACATTAAGAAAGCGAAATTACAATATAAATATAAATCAGTCTGTCTCCTAGACCTGCAAAATAGCAACTTTTATTCAAGTAAAATTACGTTGCGCCTGTGCATTTAAGGGAAAATTTTCTCTCTCTTTTTTAATGTTGGCATGATAATTCTCTTTCCAATATCCAGATTGTCGTAAAACACACACACACATACACACACACACACACACACACACACACACACACACACGACATTTGTTAAGTCTAAGTGTCTCGCTGCAAACGTGACAGTCGCCTCCACGTCTGCTCTCTAGACAGGGTGTGTAGGGACGGGACCCGGCGGCTCCGTATCCACCCACAGACCAAATCGTCCTGTCTCCTTCACTTGAATCAACGTGAAAGTAAAAATAAGCATATGTAGAATCCTTTATTATTGCGCAAACATCATACAAAATAAACAAACTATACTCTGTTAATGGAGGAGTGATCATGGTGGAAATGTATGCCGTCTGTTATCTCCGACAGCTGAGCCTTGCCCCTTCTGTTATGTCCTTCTCATTAATATTGAATGTCCGCCAGCGTGGGCTGTCCTCCCTCACAGGGATCGGTGCGATGCGGGAAGGAAAGCGGAGACCATCTGTTGCGTAGCCTCACGTCGCCTCCCTGCCGCCCATCGATCGCCGTGACCTCGTGTGCAGGAAATGAGTCGGGTAAAAGGCAGCCTTGATGAAAGTTCTCCTAATTCTCACGGACGCACGCACAGGGGACCGACAAAGATGGAGAAGTAATTGGTCGAACTCGTCTGTTCAGGTTCTTCAGTAATTACGTCAGACAAGAAGAGTTCCAGCTTGTACCTTTAAAGACTATCGTTACTCTTCCAATGGAGTGGATTTGTCCCTCGCTTCTGAGAAATATATTTTATAAAATATAATTTGTTCCAGGTCCACAACTCAGGAAAAATAATCATGCCACGAAATAGAATGAATGCAGCCATCGCAGACAGTAAATACTTCACGTTTAGGTACACTGGCAGAATTTGCAGAGATTAAATGAAGTATTCCAGTCCAAACCACTGATGTGTAGGATAATGAAGACCACGCACGCGGACTTCGATGCTTCCCAGCTTGGATAATGGTCAACAGTCACGGACGAGGGAGGATATGTATTGGACCGAAAGCCCGCGAACTCTTTTCGTGTTCTCAGGAGGTAAACTACGAGTCTCGCCAAGCTCCGCCAGGGGTTGTCACGTTCTTCTGAGAGCAATGCACACCTTGAGAGTGAACGAACATTAGGACACAATCTGTCTCACCGCGACAATGGTGGGAAGCCGCGATTACAAAGAAGAGCTGGTGTGGCTGGGCCGCCTGCCCGCTAGTCCAGTTGGTGCAGGAAAACACCCAGCAGCTCTTGAAGGACCCACTCTTAGAGAGTGGGAGAAGGAGAAGCAGAAGCAGAAGTAGAAGAAGAAGAAAAAAAAGAAGAAGAAGAAGAAGAAGCAGATGAAGTAGAACAAAAATAAGAACAAGAAGCAAGTCCAAAATTGAGGCCAATTTTGCTTCGGAGACGCCTCGATACTCCTCACTCGTAGTAATTCAAGTCAGAAGGAGGAGTAAAAACAAGCATGCAAAATTTTTCAAAGTTAACCAGTGAAAGGGAAGAAAGAGTGAAGGTACTGATTAACTTTTACGTTAGTTCGATGGTCAGCAGAAAGTTGAAAGTAGAGTCTTGTGTAGCGAGCCCTTGTGAGGTGGAGGTTTGCAGGTAACCGTACTGTACGATAAGACCTTGTTTAAAATAATGCATCTGACGAATTCCCAAAGAATACTTACGTTTTATCCTGCATACTTGTTATCAAAGTCAATGTAAGCACGTAATTTTTTCAGTCAGTGAATAACACAATAACAAAAACTCTCTTTCCTTCACAACACGTAGTAGAAGAGGAACGAGCAATTAGCTACTCCATAAGCAGCAGGAAGTGGTGGATAACTAAAGGTATTACGTAGTTCATGACGTGTGTGTGTGTGTGTGTGTGTGTGTGTGTGTGTGTGTGTGTGTGTGTGTGTGTGTGTGTGTGTGTGTAATTCCCACAACAACAGATCGAACAAAACAGTGTAATGACTCCTATAGTCATACAAAATCGTAAGAATTGTAGTGATAACATACTATAAAAAGTTCAAAGAAGAACAAACGAAGATGTTGGCAGATCAGGGACTGACTTTAGGACAACACTTCATTCTGGCACGAAACGATCCACAGGTAAAACCACGAAGCAAACATGACCAATACAGAAGTTAAATATAATGGGTATCACTGACAACGTATAGTTAAAAAAAAAAAAAAAAAAAAGAGAGAGAGAGAGAGAGAGACGTAACATGTTCAGTTGGTCAGAGCAATTTTGGGGAGACAGAATGATTACGCTGTGTTAATGAAAATGAGGATAATTGAAAGGCAGACGTTAATAAATCGCCAAAACGAGGAGAAAACTAGAAACTGAAGAGGTGAGGGATCCACTGAGAACAGATTACAATCGAAGGGTGGCTGAAGATTTATAAGAGCCGTGCGGGAGCTTGTGAAAGGATGGGAATGTGGAGTGTGTTTATGCTGTTAATTGTCCAGTAGGAAGTTTAGGAACTGTTGCAGAAGTAACTGGCAGCAAAGTGATGAAAGTGAGGAAAATGGAAGTGGAATAATGCATGATGGATGGATGAGGTTAAAGAATTAGGAAAAAAAAAAAAAAGAGTCGAGAGTTAAGGAATAAAAAGATGTGGGGTTTCTATTTACTTTGTCAATTACAAATTTAAGGGCTCCTTATAGAGATAACTGTCAAAAAGGTTATCAAAACGCAATAAACAAGAATAAAACGGTGTACTCCTGGAGAAGTTGTTGATTGGCTTAAATTGCTGCCCCCATAACATAGTGGTCATATGGCGCTGCTGCAAAACGTTCAATGCAGCAAAGATATCAGGCTGAGATATTAATATTAAAAAAATCATAGTATGGTAAAAAAAAAAATAAAATAAAATAAAATAAAAATGAAAGTGTACTCCTTTAGGAAAACTCGTACCACAACACTCGTCAGGCAATGCAGATGACTCCAAGCGGTGAGCAGAACAGGTAGCGGTAAAGAAAGTCCATACAGATGTGGTACGTGCGATAAGGATAAAAGAAGTGGCTGCAGTGTGGTGGTGTCTATCGCAGGGTCAAGGCAGAAAAGATTGATATAACAAAAGGATAAGGGAGACAGTGATGGCATAAAAAAATTTTTACCTGTTGTACAGAGTACTGGGCGTTGAATGTCTGAGAGGGCGTAAAGGCAAGAGCCAGCAGGAGTGAAGGGACAAGAAGGGGTTAGGAAGTTAGGAAATGTATGGACAGCCGTAAAGGAAGATTCTTATTAAGTTTACTTTAAGGAAACATACAGTCGTCGTTACGGACGGAGTGACAAAAAAATACTAATTACTTCATAGTTGTCAATACTTTTTCTACTGTTGTGCTCGTTGGGGGGAAAAGTCCACGCTGCACTCGTTGTAAATTAAAGGTGGCCTTACCAAACAGACTACAGTACAACAAATATAATGAAAATAATGATTACAGGTGCCTGTGGCATTAATTTCCTTTACGAATACCAAACAAAGCCGGCATTATTTTTATCACATGTGAAAACAACAAAAGGCTCAGAAAGCAGTCCATTATGTCAATTGTTTCATATCTAAAAATTTTTTTTCGGTCTTAAATGCTCATTTTTTGCAACACACACACACACACACACACACACACAGAGAGAGAGAGAGAGAGAGAGAGAGAGAGAGAGAGAGAGTGGGGGGGAATAAAAATCAGATTACAAATATGTTCCCGGAAGTCGAACACTCTAGTTTCTTTGAATTCTAAACTTAAATTTTTGAACACTTGAGAGGCAGCCGCGCCACGCACCCCGACACTGGGCAGCGGCGTCACGTGTCCTGCCTTCATGGAGTTAACCCTTCTACCTACCTACCTACCTGCCTGCCTGCCTGCCTGCCTGCCTTTGTAGCCCCGTGTTGGATTACTCCAGCATCTTGTGTACGCATCACACCAATAGGTTCTGACGAAAGCCCCTGCTGGGAGATCCTGCTGGGGAGGGAAGCCGTGGCGGGAAATCTGGGACGAGCTGGGATTTTGGACTAGGAGGAATATCAAATCTACCTAAAAATTCAGTCTGTTCAAGTTTACTGATATAAGGTCAATCTTCCCCCCCCCCCCACCAAAAAAAAAAAAAAGAATAAAGGAAATGAATAAACACAATAAAACTGAGTGAATTAATGAATGAATAAGGAATAAGAATAAATAAATATAAGAATGAGCGATTAAAGTCTTGTACTTTCTTCAGATATCTTCCAGGCACAATAACAACAACAACAACAACAACAACAACAACAACAACAACAACAACAACAACAACAACAACAACAATGATAATGATAATAGAATAATGATACAATAATACAATATTCCCCCTGACTTTCATCTGGGAAATACAGATTTTCTTAAGTTTATGTAGATCAGAAACATTGATTTGATTTCAGTGCAGTACAAAACAAAATATTAGAATTATAGATCCTCCCACCTTTGCATTACAGGAAAGTACAACAGGCTTATGACGCTAAAGAGCTTCCATTTTCCAGCGTGAGTTACCTGCAGTGCTCAAGGGCGTGTCCTGAGGAACCGCCCACCACACGTGCACCACCGCCACCACCACTCCGCGCGGCCTCACCTCCCAGTGCAGCTTCCCTCCTACTGTGCCTAAAATGCTGTTCCGGTTTAGCGTTTCATTAGCATTAATTCACCCCCGAGAAGTCATGCAAGGCTGCTCTGAACCTCTTTGAATAGTATTTATTCTTTTACGAATTATCCTCACGAGAACACATTACTAACAAGCCGTACTGCCGGAAACTGTTACTCCCTTGTTGTAGCGTTTTGAGGCGCCGGGAGGTGCGCCCCAACAGGCAACGCCACACGCAAAGACACAGCACGGCGCATGTATAAACCCATGTATCTCCTACACACACACACACACACACACACACACACACACACACACACACACACACAAACACAAACACACACAAAGAGAGAGAGAGAGAGAGAGAGAGAGAGAGAGAGAGAGAGAGAGAGAGAGAGAGAGGGGGGGGGAGTGGGGGGAGGTTGAAGCAGCAGCAGCAGCAGCAGCAGCAGCAGCAGCAGCAGCAGCAGCAACAGCAACAGCAGCAGCAGCAACAGCAACAGCAGCGCGGGCGGCGCGGCTCGGCAGACACAACACAGCCCAGTAAAGAAGGCGCCGAGGAGAGTGCACCATTAGCATTAAATTACCGGCATCCATTCCATTAAGTGTCACCTCCCTCGCCTCACGTTTCTTGTTCCTGTTCGAGATTATGAAATTATTTATCTCACATATACACTTGCATACATTTGAATAAATCATCGCGTTGCATTCATTAAGGCATTAAAAAATAAATGTTTCTCTTTTCTCATTTGTTTATTTCACCACAAAAGAAGAAAGCATTAGTAATCGGTATTTAAAGTAACAGGAAGATGAAAAACAGCAAGCATTTAAAGACAGTGAAACAGTAACAAAAGTGAGTAATCCTGATTGAGGTGGAGCAGCAGCAGCAGCACACACACACACACACACACACACACACACACACACACGCCAGTGGGACGGTTGGGTGGTTCACAGGTGTGGAGCGAAGGTGAGAGGGACGGACGATTTTTCTCCATAATTATACCCAGGAACACTCCAACACGCGCCCCCTCGCACATGCTCTGCTGAGACGCGAGTTTGCCACAAACAAACTCAGAATCGTTAAGAGTTTCCCTTGAGTCTGGTCTTGAAAAAAAGTACACTCTTCTTCAGATCACACCGTTCATAAGCGGCACACCCATCAACACTGTCTACTCACCATCGAGAAATCAATAACGTCTTTTTCGAAGAGGTGATCAATCGGTAATCGCCCGCCACGTGACAGCCTTCCTGCACCTGCGGTTCTGGGGTGGCAACACAACGCTACTGGTGCACGACGAGACAGAAATTAGACTCCTCTTTATACAAACTGAAATATTATTTATTTTTACATAAACATTTCATAAAGTTACCTACAGCTACCAGGTACACAAGCAGAGCAGGCGCCTCTTTCTCTTGGTATTCTACAGTCATATATAACACGCAGGAAATGTAAACAAAGTTTATGACGATTACTTGCAACAAAGCCAGAGAATCCTGCCTGCGTCATGCACCTAGCGCCCCTAACCTTACAAAACACACACGCGCCCTCACAACACTTGCCGATTTCCATTGTGTGAATCAATATAATATTTCTTGTGCATGGCCTTTGTTTAAACCTTAATTTTTCTTTACCCAAATGAAATGAAAAAATGTTTGCACTCGTTGCTGTCTTGTTGCCTCTTCCTGTATCCTCCATTTTGTCCAGTTGTCGCAAGTGTACACAATATTACTTGCTTTCATTAGTTTTTCATTTTTCTTTCCTTCTTTGTAATACATTGCGTTGTACTCTTTACACTTTATATCGGTCTACATACATTCATCTTATAACCTCTCTCTCTCTCTCTCTCTCTCTCTCTCTCTCTCTCTCTCTCTCTCTCTCTCTCTCTCTCTCTCTCTCTCTCTCTCTCTCTCTCTCTCTCTCTCTCTCTCTCTCTCTCTCTCTCTCTCTCTCTCTCTCACACACACACACACACACACACACACACACACACACACACACATACACACACATGTAGTATAAGATTAGCTACACTTTCATTCTTCTTTCCAATGATACATTTCTATAATAATGACTCCTGTTTCTCTATTAGCTGCTTAAACTTTGCATCGCTGCCTTATCTTTTTCCACTTGTTACTCTTTGGAACGTTTTGAGAGGGAAGTATCAAGAGTTCTCGGGAGTAAGTTGAATGTGCTTTTTTTAGAAGTGATCTGCTTCCCGTTTTTCTGAGGTAGCAGCGGTTTGCGGGCTATTAAATATTACAAATTCTTTTAACTACCTTGCATTTTAAGTGAAATTAGTTTATCAGTCGGGGACCCTCCTAACTTTACAAATTTTCTGTAATATAATTTTATGAGCGCTTAGAAAACAAGAAAACAATGTAAAGCATGACAAAGGCACCTATTCTGAAACGCGTGTGTTCTTATATTGTTAAAAGCAGCAAAGTCGTGTTCTTATGAAAAGTTTTCCCTCCGATGATGCAGAAACCTTGTTAAACTATAACTAGAAGTAGGAGCGCACTTTTAAACACTCCAATGTCTTCTCCACTACAAGCTCTTACAAATAGAAATAATACGACGCAAAAATGTTCGAGCCAAGGAGACAAGGGTATGTATATTTCCAAGTGCTTTCCTTCTCTTTAAAGGAATCTTCTCAAAGGTCACATAGTTAATTAGTCTGGATGTCATCGGTTTTTTTTTTTTTTTTTTGACATCATTGTCCTGCTACCAATGGAGTTAGGAAAACATGCATATAAACCCCAATAGCTTACACGGAGCATGTTAACATTTATGGACATCAGACGCCGAGACTTTTAAGAATATGAACCAAGAAACGACCGGTGGAGATTATGCAGGAAGTTGTGTGTTGTTGTTATCAGTAACAAAAGAGACAATGGATGTGGCCAGCTTCAGATCAGCTTAAGCATAAAACCACAGCACAGTCACGTCAGGATAAACTAGTGAATTAAAAGTGTCTTTCCATTTGTATTCATCTTCTCTCTACCTTATTAATGTAAAAGTTAATCAGCATCTTCACTCATTCTTGCCTTTTTTTATTGGTGAACTGCAAACTGTCTTTTTCTGTTTTTCCTTCTTCCTATGATATAAAGAATGTCAGTAGAGGACACTTCCGGAAATAAACTGGCCATTTTTTTTTTTTTTTTTTTTTGTATAATTTTGGGAGCGGCATTATGAACAGACTTTTCTTTTTTTCTTTTTACTTATTTTTCCACTTGGCCGGGCTCCTTAGCAAGTAAAGATAACCAACCAATAAATTCTGCAACGGCCTTCTTATTCTCATTTATTTTTACTGTATTCAGGTGTCCGTTTATTACTGTAGATGAAAGGAAATACTGTACCAATAAACGGAGGACGCAGCAGTGTCGAACAGAAGCAGGAAAATTTGTTGGGTGATCTGGCGAAAGTAAACAGCGACCTGAGGCGATGGAGTCTTCAACCAGCACAGCAATGGTCCTCCAGCAGGCCCCTCTCCCCTTGTTGTTTCGCGTTAATTGTTGCCTCCTTTAAACATTTCATTTACTGTCAGAGGGAGACGAACGAACGGGACCTGTGTGTGTTAATCAGCCGACCGTGAAGATAATCTGCAGGTATTGATCCGGTGTTGGGCAGCAGGGAAAGGAGTCCGCGTGCACGGCGACTGTCATGAATGCTGGTGAAGCAACAATAACAGTACAAGTGAGGGAGTGAGGCAGGCGCCCTCCTACAAAGGATTCTGACTTTACTCCCTGGTGCTTTTGTATTTTTGACTTGCTTTTGCTTCCTGGTTTGCTGGCTGACTATTACTGCACGATGTTAGGTTGGGTTAGGTTATTTTAGGTTAGGTTTACTGATAGTCTCGCTCAGATTTGGTTAGGTTGGATTAGGTTAGGTTAGGTTAGGGTTGGTGGGGATAGGTTAGGTTGGGTTATGTTAGGGTAGGTGGGGTTAGGTTAGGTAAGGTCAGGTCAGGTCAGGTAATGTCTACTGTTATTGTCTGACTCCGGTTAACTGTTCCTTACATTAGTTTAATGTTAGTGATGCGAATTTACTGTCCATGACGCTAATTTTCTGTTTATGACACAGATTTTTTGTTCAAGGCGCTGGTTTAGTGATCATGACGCTGGTTTTCTGTTCAAGACACTGAATTACTGTTACTGCCAGACGCTGCTTTACTGTTGCTGCATGAAACTTGTCTGTTGTATGTCTGACACCGGTTTACTGTTATTGGCTCTGGTTTACTGTGATATCCTGGTTTACCACTATTTTTTTTTTTTTTTTTTTTTTACACTGATTTACTGCTACTCCCAAACCCAGGCTTAGATTTTAGTGTTTTTTTGTTTTGTTTTTTTCAATATGAGGCAAAACAGCAGTTGTGTCCATTACATTACTGTGCATTCTTGAAAAAAAATATATAACAAAACAAATCGTAACGCGCACATCCACTTATGGGACTGCAGCCTTTGTCGCGAATATTATAGAGAAGGTTTATCAGGGACTGGAGTGCGATATTTTCAACCATAAATCTTGCATTGTTCCAGCACAGTAAACATCCTGCGCCCAACATACAGTATCCTCGGTAGATTGTTATTTATCCAGAAAAAAAAAAAAAATTGCTGAAACAAAGCATTTTGAATTCTCTGTACATTTGTTTGTGTAAGGTTATATTTATCTTACTTGAGGCAAAAGTACTTTTTATAAGCCTCGTATGTGAAAGCTGCAGCACTCCTGACATGAAACTATCACATGTAAGTATCTCTCTCTCTCTCTCTCTCTCTCTCTCTCTCTCTCTCTCTCTCTCTCTCTCTCTCTCTCTCTCTCTCTCTCTCTCTCTCTCTCTCTCATCATGTGTTTTTTCCTTTGCCAAGTATTCAATTCTTCAGCCACACTTTCAGTCATCGTCCTTTTCTATCGACTCTGCCTTCATGTGTCTTTCCCATTCTCTCTGTACATTTCTTTTCTCTCCTCGGCTCATCAGGTCACTCTTTACTGGCTAACATATTTGGTTGCCCAAAGCAGTAAGATCTTATTCTACAAGATGTGTCATAGAAAGAAAGAAACCAATATGAGGCAACATACACAGTCATATATCTAGTCTTCCTCGGATGTCTCGGTCTTTGCATACCTCATAATATGAACTACTATACTAATTTATATTCGATTTATAGACATGATAGTCACTGGACTGTGACATCAACATTTGGAGTAGCTGTATTTCTTCGTCCAGTTTCTACGCAGATAGCACCTACGAAAAAAAGTTTTTACCTCCCTCAGCAGCTTTTGGCATCAGTTTGGAATAATGGATTTGTCGTTAGGATAATGTAGCTACCTATCAGATCCGAAATAATGAAGCTGTCTCAGGCATGTCCGAGTTTCTCAGATGTTGACTGTGTGTGTGTGTGTGTGTGTGTGTGTGTGTGTGTGTGTGTGTGTGGCGGTAGCGTCATAAAGGGGAGATAGCATGGAGGGAGTGGCGGCGGAAAGTGTGTAGTGGAGCAAGGTGGAGGGCGGAGGGCGAGCGGCACCTCGTCCCGCCGCCTGGACTGAGGTGGAAACCCGTGAATTCTTGATCATCACGCCATGCATAATGTAGGTCCTCTTAGCTGGTTCGACCTGTGGAAGGGAATCCTCAGTTTTACATTAATGTTAGTGGGCTTCGGCGCTACTGAGTCCTAGTGTTAGTGCGTAATGTTGCTGCCGAACTGTGAGTGCGTGCCGTGTAATTACAGCAGCAGGAGAGAACATAATGAGGTGTGCATCAATAAAACAACTTGCCCCACACTGCTTCAGGGGGGCAGGGTCGTGCTGAGACTGCCACAAAGACACGCCGAGGGTCCATCTCGCATTCAAAAGCGGCATGCATGGTGTGACCTATGTTGCTCTTTGTGATGGACTACCTGCATTATACTGATTTTTTTTTTTTTATTATAAAGCTGTGGTTCATTTTATATTGACTGAATAACGCAAATGTATCACTGGAATTTTTTTTTTCTTTTCAATATTTTCATCCTTCCAAGTACAGTATATTTTTTGCGGTTTCTTGAAAATGGAAATGATGGCTCTCGAAACTACCTAATGTCAGGGTTGTTTGTTTTGAATGACGTGGGATGAATTATTTCCTCGGAATGGGACACATGACACAAAATATTGGTTTCTCATCTCCCAGGTATTTTGTTCTATCTATCTGTCTGTTTGTGGTGAAAAAGGGCGCTCCATCCAGATACTTCACCTGTTCTCAGAGTCGCCAGACAATTAACTTTTTAGGATATCCTTGTTAGATGTATGGCTTCCTGTTCTAAGAAATTTCAGGATTTTATCTCGATTGCTTTTTGCAGGCTATAGTAGTTTTCACGAGTGTTTGTATGATTGTAATGATACTTTAACAAGGAAGATTGAAAGGAAAACATTCAAATGACAGTCCGCCTTATCACTGTGGGCTTTGAAGATGGTCCTTATGAGAAGGTCAGAGGATTTAGGAATACGGACGATAATGCCAAACGCCGAAGGTTGTATAATTTGGATCACACCTGACGAGCACCGTAGTTTAACATTTTAACATCTCAGGAGACGCTACCTCAGTCCACGGAAAAGGTTAGCAAGTTGCATCACATATTCTTTAATTAACGATTCCCTCGCTTACGGTGTCAAAAAGCACGTTTATTCTTTTCTTTAGGTCACAGGACTGGAAAAAGGGAGAAATGAAAAGGAGTATTAGAGGTAGAAAGAAAAGGACGATATTAGTGAGGTCATTAGTAAAGGTGAAATTTCTAAGGAAAGTAAAGACGTACGGTAAGTGACGATCTGTTAAGAGTTAAGGGATTTGGTTTATGCTGAAGGGAAGACACTCTGTTCTTTGTAAACTCTTCGGAGATGCGCGAAAGGGGATTTTATATAGATTTCACCAACAGATTCACGTCAGATAATAAAAGTGGTAATGATCATTAATTCATGATTCTTGTTAGTTGTTAGTGTAGTTGAAATAGGAGCTCAAGAACATGTACTTACATTTCCCATAGACATCTGAGGGTCAGAAGTCAGTTAGCTTACCGCTTGATGTAGTAATTATTAAAAAAAAATAAAAAATGAAAAATAAAATAACTGAGGAAAATCAGAATAAGGAAAAATAGAATTAAGAAAATTAGAATGAGGCACAGAAGCATTCAAGAGTGCATTTCAGCAAAATTATGAACTCAGAGGGAGAATTTGGAAATATTTTGCTGATGAAATGAGAACCAGAGTGGAAGAATAATATTTGGGGTATACAATATATATGACCACGTCAGTCACGCGAAGAGTTAGGGCAGGCAAGGCTTTGACATTCTCCTGGCAAATTTTTGGTGAAACGAAAGATATATTCGGTTCCCTTGTTGGCAGCGCGTGCTTGCTGGGTGCTTTGTTCTATCTACCTGTTTGTGGTGAAAAAGAAAAGCACTAGAGATGAAATTGAACTTTCTATCTTTGGGTTAGAGGAAGTGAGTGATATGTTGTTGTGAAGATGACGGTGACCGGTAATGGGACGGCCTCCGGCAAGGAAGCAATACCATTCCATTTCATGCTGCAACAATACAGCCACGGTTTATCCCACGTTTACGCAACTCGAGGGATCTAACGAAGTTCAGAAAAATAAATAAATAAATAAAAGATTAAAGACGCCAAAAAAGAAAAGAAAAATCGGGAAAAGCTCTGAGTTTCAGGGAGAGAAGTTTGAAAAAAAAAAAAAAAATGGACTGATGGATGTTAAAAGCAGCCAAATTTGTTCCACATGTCCACCAAACGTTCGAATAGCGTATCACTGTCCACCCACCCTCCCACACACCCTCACCCACATGTATATCTATATATCTGTCTATCTGTGCCTGCTCTATCTATCTGTGTGTGTGTGTGTGTGTGTGTGTGTGTGTGTGTGTGTGTGTGAGATCCTATGCCAAATTAAGCCGTACCCAGTTGGTTCAAAGTCGCTAATAGAAAATGTCCCTTGCATAGCGGCAGGAGGTCTTCCCGCTTCCACTTAATTCAGTTTCTGTTATTGCATTTTTGGTTAGTTTATCACTCAATACCTTTTAAGTTTTCGTTTCTTCCATGCCGCATTTTTTTTTTTTTTTCGAGACTATTAAAATAAACTCTGCAGCGTTACCTCTACCAATCAAAATATTTATTTTTTCCTGTTCACTGACTTTTTTCTTCTCATCAAATCACACAATTCATGCGCTCTATTAGATTTTGTTTCCACAGATTTATCCCCTTCGACATTCTGATAAAGCTCCCATGTCTCCTGGGAACCAAAATCTGAGGTTGATGCATAAATCTGAATAATTTTTCAGGTTTAATAAACAGCTTGATTTCCCCGCATTGTTACTGAAGAAATTTTCCGTCTGTTGTTTGCTGGGGGAAAAATCATATTCCTTCGTATCATATTGTGATATCAATTTGCACGACTTAGTTTGTACTTCATAATTTATGTCCGAGTCCCTCCCCGCCACCTTCATAACTTACGATCCTTATATGATGCTGTAAGGTCACGGTTCAAGAACACGCTTATAAAGACTGCAGAGATTACTTTTCAAAACTAAAATATCTATCCTTGGTTAGATAGTTCCTAAACCTCCTGAAAAGTCCTGAAGGAAATGTATTGACATGATTTAGCAGAACTGAAACCGAATCCGTGACAAAAATGTTATCATCTTTGTGCAAAATACTGAACCTACACTGTATTGTTTCACTTACCGTTTCAGATTCTGTTTACACAATTAATCATCGTTTTCTTTCCAAGCCGTGTGACAAAGGACACCATTTTTCACACAAGGCTGATGAATAAACCAGAACATTTTCGATGCATTTCGATGAATTTCTTGTGTGTGTAAAGGTCGCTGTGCGTGTGCAGAAAAACTGAGACGAGAAATGAAGTGCAAAATCATCGCCTGGCATGAGATATTTATGTTGGTCTCTCTCTCTCTCTCTCTCTCTCTCTCTCTCTCTCTCTCTCTCTCTCTCTCTCTCTCTCTCTCTCTCTCTCTCTCTCTCTCTCTCTCTCGCAAACCATAGCAGTATAAAAATAAGAATAAGAATAAAAAATAAGAATAACAGACCATCATTTTTCAACGTTGTTCCCTCCTTCACCGCCTCATTCGTCGCGGCGGTTTACTGGCGTTTTTATGGTGCAAAAAAAGAAGACACCCGGGAGAAGAACTACCTAAGCACCTTTTCCTTCCCTTCCCCACTACAAAGCTAATCGACATCCACTCAGGGCGTCTCTGAAGCGACTTGAGTGCCGAAGCGAAGATACAGAAAATGCCTAATACTTGCCGGAAGGTTTCAATAACAGATACCAACAGTACTTGGACGGTGATAATTTTCCTGCAGTAACAAACAGCCTTTCAAACCCATATACTCAGAGTGTGCTGGAAATTGCAGGTCAAAGCTTCTTGTCGCGGAAAATCCCTGACCTGATAATGGTGCACAGTTGCCACAGGAGAAGCACCAACAGCAATGAACAATAGTCAACATTTTTTCTCTCTCTTTCCTTTCTGTTGTGCCGGTGTGTTGCGCTGAATGTTATTCTTGATGCTCTTGATTCTCACTATAATTAACTTCATGAAAATCCATACTTCGTTTGCGCTCATTTCCGAAAGCAAAGTTACAATAATATTTTTCATATCACTGAAAGGTAAAAAAGGCGTTCTGAAATGTACTACTTATAATACCAATTGTGCACTTCTGAGATAGAGGTTTTGGAGCTTACGAAAATTTAGTCATTTGTGTATAAGCAAAATAGTGTCTTTTTGCTTATAAAATATCACAGTCAATGTACGTACATCTCCTTAACCACTGCACGAATTGCTTCAGAGTATGGATGGTTCACAAGGACAAGTGGCTCTTCTCTTATTGTCATAAAGGTTCTCGATGAGCTTCATTCCTTGGTACACTTTCATGAGTTAACAATCGTGTGATACCAGACATAACTACTGATATGATACTTAAAAGCCTTAGTAGAAAAGATAATGAATTCTTTCACTGTGATATACAACAATTCACAGCACATTTTTTTTTTCTTTACAAGCACCTTAAAGAAAGATTTCCCAGAGTCTAGCCAATACAGTACATAGACGTGGCTGTGGAACAAAATATATGTCTCTAAGTGGTTTGTGAATAAGGAACAGTAGTCGAATAGCACTGAAAGTTGTGAAAATATACAATATAGTGTATGATAAAATCAAATGGTAAAGTGGAAGATTTGGAATTATATAAAGATTATGGAAGATTTGAAATTATATAAAGATCAATTTCTATACGAATCAAGGTGAATGGTAGTGAAAGGTTTGTAAGTGACCCGTGGGTATTCTCTCTCTGAATCGTCTCTGTGAAGTCTTAGGCATGTAAGAGACTGTGTGTCTGAAATGAGTTTCTTCAAAGTAACCCCGTAACGCCCAGAATCTTAAATTCAATCTTCTGTCTTCGTATCCAGCTACACGTGACAGTGAGTCTCAGAAGCTTCTGCTCTGTGAACTCATTTTTCTTCCATCCCACATCAATAATCTCGTTCTTTGTGGTCTGTCCACTGCTAAGTACATTCTCGATAAGCAATGCATAACACCATAACACCACACTCAGCTTTATGCTTATTCCGGCTTATACCGGAATTATTTCTTCACCGAGGCAAGAAAAGTACAAATTACTTAAAATTCTTGCAAGATCCAATATTTACATTACATCAACAAGAAATCTATTAAAATCATGATTCATATTTACTAAACTAGTTTCTATGAAACAAAGCGATCTGATCTTGAAGGTCTCCAGTCCTCACTTCCACTTACAGATGACCTCAACACCCAGTGCAAGGCCTCGCCCGCCAGTGTACGAGTATTGGATACACCTCCCTTGTTTTGGGAGCCGCCGCCAACACTGAATTATTAAAGAGGATAGGAGCCAAAGCTTTTCGTCTCATCACCTTCCCTTCTCCAGTGGCAGCGATATATTCATTGCTGTCATCTGCTTCTACTTCAGTGTTTCAGTCGATAACGTTTAAACTGTCCAACTTGACACATTTTCGCGACTACAAGCTCTGATATCCAGGATCTTTTTCGTGAATTCTTGACACTATTATCTTCATGATATCTATATAAATGTAAAAAGCAGGAGGTATCTTCAATAAATAACCCTAACAACTGAAAGAGATCTTTGAAATAACACACAGATTTAAGAGCAGCCATTCATTCATTATAAAACATTGTGAGTAGGATCTTTTGAAATTATATCGACTAATCGAATATAGTATAATGACTTACTGACCAGAGCAAGAGCCTGGAGCAAAAGTGGATAGGAAGAGACTTGCAAATGCTTCACAGGAACGTCTTGAAACATGTTTGATGCACGTAACATGTCAGCCAGAGACATAGCTACGAAGAGACTTAAAATTCTTCCAAGTCTGAATGTTTAATGAAGTGAATCCTTGTTCTGAAGACAACATTCAAATAAAACACGATCAACACTTCTGGGAGGGATTGATTACTCTCTCTCTCTCTCTCTCTCTCTCTCTCTCTCTCTCTCTCTCTCTCTCTCTCTCTCTCTCTCTCTCTCTCTCTCTCTCTCTCTCTCTCTCTCTCTCTCTCTCTCTCTCTCACACACACACACACACACATAATAAATAAGAACGTAAGAACTAGAGAAGATAATAAGTGTGTAAAAGTCCACTTGACCTACACAAGGCATCTCTTCACCTCATCATACGTCATCGTCACTCTTAAGTATAGCCAGCCTCTCCTTGAAGCACTATAAAGCTTGTCCACTTACACATTCCTGCTTATTTGGTCCACTAGTTCACGAGTGGACCAAATATGTATGGTATGTAGAAACCAATTTTTGTCCATCTCCTTAATTTCATTTATTTATTTGTTTATTTATTTTATTTATTTATTTTTGTTTAACTTGGTTATTCATAGTCGTCCTAGCTGTTTGATGACTAAATTAAACTGATTTATATATTCTGCATACATACAGACATACATACATGCAGACAGACAGACAGATAGATAGACAGACTGACAGGCATAAAAAGAGAGACAGAGACAGACGGATACAGACAGCATGCTAGGCAAGTAAATTAATTATAAAGACGACAGAGTACTGCGCTTAATGGTAACTAAGACAGAGGGAAAAAAGTTGGATTCCTTTTTTTTTCTCTCTCTTTCTTCTTTTCTTTTCCTTTAAACTTAGCTCGAAATTTTTGCCGGCAGATACCAGGAGTTTTAATGCCTTCAATTACAGATTAACGTCCACGATATATGAGGCCCCATTTAGTACCTTTTTTGTGAGTCGAGTTACAGATCAAGTTAAAAGGTAAATCTCAGAAAGATGGAAAAAAAATATGATCATGCGATTTTTCCCCAACGTTTTATGCCTTTCATTTAAACCTTCGTTCGCTCTGTATTTATCCAACAAACGTTGCTGAAATGAAATAAAAAAAATGCTATTAGCCTCCCACCCACCCACCCACACACACACACACGCTGCTGGAATACATGCACAGCTCTCATGCATGCGTGGCAGTCTACAGTCTAGCGGACACGTTAATAGACTGGACTAGCATGGCGTGAGATCATTATCTTAGCGAAAGACAATAGGATTAGTCTGGATGTCTAGATATTCCCAGAGGGGCATCGAGGCGGCGGCCAGCAGTGGCAGTAAATGTCGCAATCAGAAGCACTAATCCACACTTCATGAGAGGCGGAAAGTGATAATGTGAGGCGCGATTACGTGAGGATTACCGACAATTGGCTTCAACTCAACGCTCGGTTCTTGCCTGCAGAAGGCGCCGCTCTCGTCCTGATCTGCAGCGCGGCAAGTCAACAGGCGGAGGGAAAGCACGAGCAGACTTTCAGCCATTCAGTACAGACGCCGCTTGTCACACTCACCAGGACGTCAAGCCATGGGGAACAATGAATACCCAGTGTCATCCTGCCGCGGGACTGGAGAAAGTGAGTCATGGTATATATATATGATGCATAGATAGCTGTAGATAGGTTCGTATATTCACTCACACACACACACACACACACACACACACACACACACACACACACACACACACACACACACACACACACACATACACACACACACACACTATTATTATTATTATTATTATTATTATTGTTATTATTATTATTATTACTACTACTATTGTTATTAGATACAGACAGACAAGTTAGATATAAGAGCTTTTAATAGAGGAATCCAGCGCCGTGTATTTTGGCCTCCCTGTAGTCATTACAGTGTAGGCCTGAGCCTCGCATGACACACAATTAGTTAATGGCGGCCTGCAGCAGTATGTTGTAATTATGCAAGCGGCAGGTTTGGTCTTGAGGGCATTGCTGGTCACATATTGCTCGTGTTATATACTAAACGTAATTAGTTTGTCGCTTGCCATCATCACTGATATCACAGAATATCGTCCCGCCACTGCGTCGTTAAAATATTCATAGCATCAACATACCAGCTACCTCGCTGCTGCCATTCAACGCTACATACACAAACTGCTGCTCACCGCTTCACTTCAGTGACTCTAAGAAAACAAGAGCATAAGAAAACATACAAAGAGCCAACGGGTCCACAAGTAGCGTTCTCAACAAAACATACATACTCAATCTCCTTATCATCTTTATCCATATATTTACGTAATTTATTATCGAAACTTCCTATTGACTCAGTACTAAAAGCCTGATAAGTGAGTGTATTCAAGTCTATCAATATTTGAAAAACTAATATATTCCTGTCTCCTTTTTGAATCTAACAAACCTGAACCCGTTTATTTATCTATTTATTTATTTTCTTGTACTGATTATTCTCTCTAAGGATCTTGTGTACATCACTCTTGTTATATACTTAATCACGTGAACACCGATGCATCTCACTATTTTGTTCACTTAAAGAATGCACTGATCTACACTGCCTGTCACCTGCTGGACTGCAAACTCACGGGCCACAAAAGGCTAAAAGACGCATGTCTCAATAGCCCGCTGTACATTTGGTGGCATGTAATATTATCAACCTGAAATGTCTTCGCGTGCCGCGCGCGCACACACACACACACACACACACACACACACACACACACACACACACACACACACACACACACACATGCACGCACGCACCTTCATTTAATGGGAGATGCTGAAGGAATTTAATTTTGAAGAGCCAAAGATATGGCCAGCAGGGCGCGCCGCACCCTTTTATTGGGACGACGTTTCATGGAAACTCCTCATCTCATCCTCTGACGGAAATTTATCATAAGCAATAAAAGCAAGCACTTTCTTTCATACACCAATTTTCAAGACAAAACTAACACGGTGATGACAACCACACACTAGAAAGTTTATGAGGAGACAAGCTTATATCACGGTTCAGTTTTCGCTTTGAAGTGAAAACGGTTTGTTAATTTACGAATACGTGAATACCTGTTCCAACTTTTCCAGAAATCTCTTCTGCTTTAATATCATATTCCTGCGTGTAGAAAACTAGAAATAGGAATAATATAACGGTGCTTAAGTACATGACCCTTCTACGTACGAATCTAGTTTTTATATCCTGGAATTTTATGATACGATGACCCTGACAAGAATGAACTTCCACCACTCAAATGAGATGATAAGTGTGCATAATGAATAACTACTCAATCTCATCAGTACACTGCACATGACCTGGAAATGGTCGGGGAATCACATATTTAGGTACATGAAATGCTAACAGAGACATTCGCAACAAAACCTTCGGAAATAACATTACCTCAACTCATACACAGCAACGAATACCATTGCAGTACGGTTTGTAGTTTATTTTGTCATCAAAATAATTAAATTCATGACCTGCACACATTTTGAGTTTTATGAACTAAAGGGATTTGCTGAGGTCTCTTCCGTGAACGAAAATATTGTACGAGTTGATGTTACGCAAATACACACTGAACGAACGATAAATAATTTAGACCCAGTTTATACTTATGGCACTGTACACAACAATAATGAAGAAAATAAAAGTAAGTATGACAAAAAGAAAAAAAACTTACTTCTAATTTTCTATACTCGTAATGTTATACAATAAACTCCTCTCAACAACAATAATAATGAAGAAAATAAAAGTAAATATGACACAAAGAAAAATAAATAAAACCTACTTCTAATTTTCTATACTCGTAATGTTATAAAATAAACTCCTCTCGTAAACATATTATCTCACACACACACACACACACACACACAGTTCCGCGTTATTACGGCGCTATGAAGCAAGGGACGCGGCCTACATGTCACATTTTCTGTACAGTCCTGCATGGAAACAGAGAAAAGGTATTAGTTATAGGAGGACCCACATCATCACTACCTATTGGTACACATTGCTATCGCCGAAGCCTCATTACACTGACTGGAACAACTTCCTTTCTATTTGGTACAGTTGGTACAGTTTGGTACAGTTTGGTACAGTTTCTGTTTTCACTGCACAAACTGAATAAAGCACGTATTATCACCATAGCGTGGCGGACAGGGCAAAGCAATGACCGAGACTCCACATTAACATACCGAGTTCCATTGCGGGATGAGTGCAGTGATTTAAAATAATAGAGTTAAAGTGACAAATTAGTGGGTTGTAATTCAGAGCACCTGTGGCCGGGCGTGCAGGACTAATAAGGTGAACAGTTTTATGAGTTTTACGCGGGCAAAATACATCAGCCGGCGTGTTTCCTGAGGCGCGAGGTTCGGTAGTGATCTGGATTGGGAAAAATTATATTTTTTCATGGCTTCGTAATGTGTGTTGTGTTGTGTTGTGTACTAGTGAAGACATGATTTGCATTTTTAAAGCATCAAATCCTTCATACTGTTTGATGATGATGATGATGATGATGATGATGAGGAGGAGGAGGAGGAGGAAGAGGAGGAGGAGGAGGAGGAGGAGGAGGAGGACGATGGAACGTCGCATCATTTGCACTTCATCATTCATATCACTTAAATAAAACTGAATGTCCAAGTAAAATCGTTAATCCACTCGTTAATTCATGAATATACACCGCCAAATTTAGCAAGGTTGATCAGTTTGCTAAAATCACAAGCTAAAGCTCTTGGTTCTCCCTCAATGACTGTTACTGCTTACAGACGCAGCATGTTAAGCCCACAAGGACTTAACAAAGATCAGTTTCAAGGAATACTCACACGGAGCATTGGCTGATTTCAGATGCGGTCACTCTAGTAGCTACTCTGCCGAGACATTCCGCCATTTTTCAAGGTGTCGCCAAGTGTTCATGGTGGTCCATGAACGAAGGCAGGAAGCACAAGAGACACTGGGAAACATTATATAAATCTTTATATTCCCGCACGAATATGAATGACGCCAAACAGGTATATATGTTGCCAGGTGCACGTGTCGAGTCTGCCGCACGAGATCCTCTGCTAGCATAAAATAAAGGCAGTGCAAACTCACTCTCTCTCTCTCTCTCTCTCTCTCTCTCTCTCTCTCTCTCTCTCTCTCTCTCTCTCTCTCTCTCTCTCTCTACTACCTATGTACGCAAGGGAGACAAGAACATGATCTCCCTCCTCCACGATGGCTCTTCTCATACCTTCACAAGAAAGGGAGTGAGTGCCAGCCTCCAGCAATCCTCCCTGTATCTGTCGTCCATCTTACTAGTGTGGCAGGTCCCGCACGGTTCCACACGTCCGAGTAAACTTCCTCCAAGGAAACTATGTGAAAATGCTTGGCCAGTATCGCGTTACATGCTGGAGCGTCTTTTTCCTTCTTTCTCTCGTATGAACCGAATCTTACGAACTTACATCCATGAACATTTCTTGTGAGTTTCTGCAAGGAAACGCAAAATGTTGTTTGGAAAAATGTCTTCAATTGTTTTATAAGACTGATCATAGTGACTTGTTGGAAATATGCTTATCAATGAAGTGACAGTACATTGTAATAACTACACGTCAAAGAACGAGCAAAATACATAAATAAATATATAAAAGTAAATATTACGAAGTTTCTTCGCAACTCTTAATGTTTGGTTTTCGCTTTCCTACTCAAAAAAAGAAAAAAAAAGCCTGTAGTTTTTACCGATAACATTTTTATCATTCTAGAAAAGACATAAATAACGAAAGCAAGTTTTAATTTTCTTTCTAATTAAAAAATATTTTACTGTAAATTTAAACATATCC
Source organism: Scylla paramamosain (assembly GCF_035594125.1). NCBI lineage: Eukaryota > Metazoa > Arthropoda > Malacostraca > Decapoda > Portunidae > Scylla > Scylla paramamosain. Next base: position 12,634,039 of record NC_087171.1, on the reverse strand, counting down.
TATTTTGTGTGCCTCGAAGGTCAATCATGAAAACAAAACAGTGCCACAAACTGGGTTGCAGTATTGACTGTATGTGTGTGTGTGTGTGCGTGTGTGTGTGTGTAGAACTGACAAAAGTAGCAGTGTGGAGCCGATATATATATATATATATATATATATATATATATATATATATATATATATATATATATATATATATATATATATATATATATATATATATATATATATATATATATATATATATATATATATATATAAAGCAAAATACCAGACATAAAAAGTCACTCTTCAAAATCACTCTCTTTTCGTTTTCCTATTTCCAACATTAACTCAAGTGTTCTCACCTCACTGCATTCAAAGTAATACAAATATATATATATATATATATATATATATATATATATATATATATATATATATATATATATATATATATATATATATATATATATATATATATATATATATATATATATATATATATATACGAGTATATATATATATATATATATATATATATATATATATATATATATATATATATATATATGTATATATATACATATATATATATGTATATATATACATATATATACATATATATATATATATATATATATATATATATATATATATATATATATATATATATATATATATATATATATATATATATACAGTAAAATCCCTCTTATCCGGCATCAACGGGACCGCCGACATACCGGATACTTGAATATTGCCGGATACTTGAATAGAAGTGAAATAATGTCCACAATCACCACCCTACACTCACGCATCTTACCATAACAAAGATCAGCTGATCTTAATCAGCAGCTGATCCGATCAGCTGCTTAAGTGTAAGCACAACACGCTTCTTCTTTTCTACAACTTTAGGCATGATGAAGGCGTCAGGTGATAAACAGTGCACACGCGGGACCGAGTCACTGAGTAAACACAGTGCAGTGGGCCGCGGGTGACGCGAAGCAGTGCGCTCTGGTGGCGAGGGGACAAAATATGCTTCGCGCGGGAATTTTAATCGATTTTATGAGTACACATTGATTTTTTATTGATTTTAAGGCACGGGGAAAAATGTGCCGGATACTTGAAGCTGCCGAATACTCGAAAGCCGGATGAGAGGGATTTTACTGTATATATATATATATATATATATATATATATATATATATATATATATATATATATATATATATATATATATATATATATATATATATATATATATATATATATATATATATATATATATATATATATATATATATATATATATATATATATATATATATATATATATATATATGGGCGTGATATGACAGGACTGAGTTGATATACAATACTCTCCTAGTTTTCCTTCAAATAGAAAACATAGATAGGTACTTTTGATTTTGTTGCACAAATGAATGACACAAGTGAATACAATTTGGTGGGAACGAAAGAGAATACTAGGAAATATGCACAGCAATTCATATAAGTAATGAGCTTTTCTGCAACAAAAATATTCTAATTACTCGCACATTCTGTTCAGATCTTCACTTGAAAAAAAAATTGAAAAGGAATTTTCAATATAAATGCATTTATTCAAAGAAAGTATCAAGTGTTAGGAAAAATATATTCTACAAAGAATCATTCTTATTCTATATTCCATGCACTTTAAACACATGCAGAATCGAAATTACCTTTATGGATTAGAAACAAAAATACATTTCACATTTGGGTGGGGAATATTTATCGTGTTCCTATTGGTATTTTCGCAGATCAGCTTAATGCAAGGTTTATTGATGAGGTGATATTTTAAATACAAAGAATCTTGGGATGTTGCAAAAAAACTATGAGTGCACGTAATAGGTGTCCCGTAGACACGGGAAGGTGGCAGAGGGCAGAGTGTCAAAGTGAGCTCAGCGCACCGTGATTAATGTATCTTCACTTTTGTCCATTTCACTTCCAAAACCTGGAACTTTCTACTTGTTTCTCTGTTTCCTCCTCCCGAGGGCAGCATTCTAAAAATAAATTAACTAATTACTAAAATTACATTTCTAGGGAGCAACAAATTGAGCGTGCTTTTCCCAGCTTGATGTGCCCTTGGCTATCCTCCTTGACACCTATGAATAAACTCATCTCGTATGTCCCTAGACAACGACCGTTCCGCCACATCAGCTGAGAGAAGGTTGGATCTACTGGATTGAGCCACCTTAACTGTGTACACGCCCAGGAACTTAATTTCTGAAATTATATGGGCTTCTGTAACATGCAGCAAAAGGAGAACAAAAACATGAGGAAATGTTGTTTCTACACCAGTGACACGAAATACTGAGCCTCATTATTATTATTATTATTATTTCTTGTTCTGTCCTGATTACTGATCCTGAGAATTTTGCTTATATCATCCTTGTTATAAGTGGTATAATAAGACATGGGTGACGTAAGCGAAATTCTCAGGATCAGTAGTCAGGATAGAACCAGATATAATATAATGGGCGCCTGAAAAATCTAGGTTCAAGAAAGAGATACGAACGAACTGGTTCTCAAATAGAGAGGTACATGAATGTAATCAGATTGTTAGCGCTGAGTCATTAGGGAGCTTTAAAAAATGTTTAGACAAATTTATGGATAGGAATGATAAGTGGAAATAGGCAAGCATGCTTCATACAGGGACTGCCACGTGTAGGTCTGGTGGCTTCTTGCAGCTTCCCTTATTTCCTTAAGTTCTTATGTTCTTATGAAATCATTTAAAATTGCAGAAAAATCACGACAACCACGTCCTTTATTAAATCAACAGCCGCTTCTGTTTTTAGTAAATATTCATTGCTTTGGTGTGCTTCCCTTGAATGAAAACCTTTACCGGAGCGAGAACGTTAAGATAATCCAAAGCAGTCTGGGAAAACAGATTGCCTCAGATATCTACAAAAAAAAAAAAAAACATAGTAGTAATTTATTTGCGTACCATAGTATATTGTTGGCGAGCCGGATGCGAGAAAGTACGGAAAGAAACGTGTGTGTGTGTGTGTGTGTGTGTGTGTGTGTGTGTGTGTGTGTGTGTGTGTGTGTGTGTGTGTGTGTGTGTGTACTTTATGCTTAAAAACTCTTCTGTGAATTCTATGAACAAATTTCACAAGAGAATGAACAGAAAAGAGGAAGGAGGGAGAATGAACAAAGCGAGTGGTGGCGACCTTACGATAAAAAGAAAAACTACAAAACAAGAGAGGCACAAAGCGGTTGAGTCTCCCCACCAGGCCTGAACACAACCACGCAGCCACGAAGCTTCCCCTACGTCAGCCCAGCCAGGGCCAGCATCACAGTACAACCGCACCCTCGCCGCCGCTGCCACAAACACCAACACAACATTTTACAGTGAACCCTAAATGTGCAGCTTCCCCGACACTCATGTTTACTCCCGAATAAGCGTGGGATTCACTCTGGAAAACTCTATTTCCCTGCGGACCGATTATCGAGGAAATTCAAAGCAGTCACTTCTTTACTTTACAGGCAAAATATTACCACCTTGGTTAAAGACCTGCACCTAATTTGTGTGTGAGATTGATCACGTAGCGGAAATCACTGAGAGGGTTAAGTTAATGGCACTCGCTGGTAAGGAAACATTGGTTTCGTGAAGTGTAAGATCAAGATACGTAAACAAAGCAACATCTACTGAGGCATTAATGCTGGCATGGCTGGGAATGAATCAACAGATACCAGCTGTTGAATTGAAAAGAAAGGAAGAATGTTTAAGTTTTTGACTGCTATGGCTTCTCAAATTTAATAAAACTATATGTTGCAAGTATAGAGTACAATATATCAATCCATCAATACGAGGAAAAGAAATTAACTAGTAGTTGAACTACTCCAGTACCTGTTGTAGTATTTTTGTGCAGTAAAACTACGACTAAAACATCTCATATTTTCATTACCAACCAAAAAGTTGTCTCGGAACCCCAGAAGCCTCTTCGTCGCTATACAACACAAGACAGACAAGTAAAGATGTGCGTCTGTAGTGTATCTGCCAATGTGCAAATTTTGAACCTTTTTTAAATACATTCACATTACAATCTCTCTCTCTCTCTCTCTCTCTCTCTCTCTCTCTCTCTCTCTCTCTCTCTCTCTCTCTCTCTCTCTCTCTCTCTCTCTCTCTCTCTCTCGTTCTGGGTCTCGCTTGTTCTCACTTCACAATTTTCATATTCCAGCCTCCGTATTTAATTACCAGAAAAAGGGGGAAAAGTAATAAAGGAGCAAAAACAAACTGAATACAAAGAAACAAACGGTAAAAAACAGACAGCTCTCTCTCTCTCTCTCTCTCTCTCTCTCTCTCTCTCTCTCTCTCTCTCTCTCTCTCTCTCTCTCTCTCTCTCTCTCTCGTCCACTCCGCATACACTATCTTTGCGTCACCTAAGTGCCTCATCCCTAATGTATGCAACAAAGGCTTCACGGTGTTCAAAGACCTCCACCTTGGCACACTGAAGTCGACCCGAGCAGCGCGTCACACTGAAGTACCAATAGAGATCCCTTGGTACATAGATGGCTGGTGCCCTAGTGCGTGTGCGTAAGAGAAAAGGACACGAAATTAGTTATACAGTTATACAAACATGTCTAAGCGTGTTTCCTTAATATTTCTCTTTTAAATAGCCACAAAAGTAGGTAAATAGATAAAAAAAAAAAAGCAAATGAGTAGATAGATGAATAAATGATAATTAGATAGGTAGGTAAATCAACAATAAAATCTTTAATCTTTGTAGTTACTGACTTGTTTGTATTTGAGTTCCTTTGAACCTTTGTATATTCATTTTTCATTTTTGTCTTTTTTTTTTCATTGGCTACTTTTATATTTCGAGTTTTATTATTTTTCTTTTCATATTTCCATTTCATTTTTTTTATACGTTTCGAGTATGCAACATTTTTTAACGATTCTACGTAACTTTTATGTTGCGAAATTTTGCTATTCTTTTTTCTTTATAAATACCAATCTTTACCTTTAGATTTTTCATGTTTCTCCTTTTTACATCCACACTCTCTATATTTCATTTTCTACATTTCGAACTCCTACATTGCAAAGTTTTACAAAGTTTCCTTTCGCATTTTAGCATTACGAATGTTAATATTTGGATTCCTTTCATTTCAGTTCTTGATATTTAGAAGTTCTACTCTTAAATGTATCACAAATTTTGTTAATGCCAATGTTTTAATTTATAACTTTTACTTCTCAACTTTTACATTTCAAAATTTACATTTCAGAATTTAAATTTTTAGTTAATGTCTGCAAGCTATACATTCAGAATTTCTTACATAACACACACACACACACACACACATACACTGCAAACACACCTGCCCTGTCGCCGGCACACCGGAGCAGCTTTACGGAAAACTGCCAATCTTCAGTGCCCCGACGAGTGCCACATATCATTTAGTCTCAGAAGTGTAAAATTGCGTAGCCTGAGGACAGAAGCAGCGTGTTGTGTCAGTGCCAGCATTTTTGTAGAATACTTCTTTCACATACGGGCAAAAATGAATGAATGAATAAATAAATAAAAGAATGAATGAATAAAAAAATAAACATAATAAATAATATATATATATATATATATATATATATATATATATATATATATATATATATATATATATATATATATATATATATATATATATATATATATATTAGAACTAGAAATAATTAAAAGAATATATATAAGGAATCGCAATATCCGAAATGAGGTAACAGACACTGGATATATATATATATATATATATATATATATATATATATATATATATATATATATATATATATATATATATATATATATATATATATATATATATATATTAGAACTAGAAATAATTAAAAGAATATATATAAGGAATCGCAATATCCGAAATGAGGTAACAGACACTGGATATTGTTGCTGCACCTTCACCTCAAACCAACAAGTATCAACACGTCTGGTGTTTGTGTAATTTCTCTGCCATTTTCTCAGTTAACGTTAACACTACTTGCACTTCTTGTCCCTCAGTAGAGTATGTGTACGAGCAGCCATGTATATAGGTACCTCGGAAGAGCATATTTTGTGAACTAACAAAAAAGTTGATTTATTTTGAAGTTTTGGAGTTTTGAGGCAAAATGTAAATTTTCAGCAACTAGACTTAGTCTCGTCTACAAGTGACTTGCAGTCCCCTTCCCCTTGCATGTCCTTCCGTAGCAGGTAGTGGCTCCCTTATAAGGACTGAGGAGTTACGAGCGTCGCAGCGAGGAAACAGGGGTGATGATTGCGCCGCCACGGGTTGTGTTGTTTTAAAAGTTTGTCTTTTACGCCTCCTCATCCTGGCTGTTATTGTTACTTTATCCTGGTTGTTGGTGTTACCTCATCCTGGCTGTTGGTGTTACCTCATCCTGGCTGTTACTGTTACCTCATCCTGGCTGTTACTGTTACCTCATCCTAGCTGCTGATGTTATCTCATCCTGGCTGTTATTGCTCCCTCATCCTGGCTGTTATTGTCGAACCTTGCTTGTACATTTTAGATCTCCTTTTCAATGACTTCAGTACATTTAAAGTGTCAATTCTACCTTCAGAGCTTCGCGTATGGTGTGTCTTGGCCTAAGTGCATGAGGAAGCCTCACACGTCCTATGAGTTCGTGAGGTATTATTGCATTTTCAAAAGCTTCAAGCTATATCAACTTCCTATATTGATTACCTTATGTGGAATAGAGAGTCAGTGGGTAATGTCACAATTGTGTCAGTGACCGCTATGTTAGTGGATTTCGGTCAGTGTGTGTGTGTGTGTGTGTGTGTGTGTGTGTGTGTGTGTGTGTGTGTTCCACTATATATTCCCCCCACCGAATGAGTTTTACGAGTTTTAATCGAGAGGGGAGTGAAATTTAAGGTAAAAGTGAGCGCCTGACACCAGGCAGGACTGTGCCGGGGTGATCATTTGCAGTTCCTAGGCGTCAGGCGGCGTGGCAGGCCATCCACACTATCTCATGGCAGCCTGACGCACCACAGCGTAGGCACCACCCGCACATTTCGCTAACTGTTGATTCGCGACTCGTGACAGTTGACATCTGGTGCTGGCGGCGGTGTTAAGAGGAAAGGTTTCGACACCAACATACAACATTCTCAAACTACTTTCCAGTCGCTCTCAAGCATTACCAGGACCTACGTATTCGCAAAGCAGGGTGCCTCAGAAAGTGTCAAACATTTTAATATGTTTGGAATACAATCACACCTTGCCATGAGATAAATGAATAGTGCAATTATTCTTTATATTGTGACCATACTTCCTGAAGCGTTATTCAAATATGGCACCATTCACCAACTAACTACCAGTGTCCATGAAAACTTGGATTAAATTCTAAATTTCCTCTCTCTCTCTCTCTCTCTCTCTCTCTCTCTCTCTCTCTCTCTCTCTCTCTCTCTCTCTCTCTCTCTCTCTCTCTCTCTCTCTCTCTCTCTCTCTCTCTCTCTCACTAGTACTGCTATTATGACAAGGATATAATTGTTGGAGTATTTTTGTGTTAAAAATATTTTATATTTTGTATTAAAAATACTAAAAAATAATTATAAAGTCATTTACGACATAAATTAGTATGCTGAAGACCTGCGTGGCTGCAGCAAAGCAACTACGCACTAGGGATGCAAAACACCCGACAAAAATACGACAACTTGGAGCTGAGACTAAATGAGAAGTACCACGGAAGCTGAAAATATAACCAAATGAAGATACACATAAATGAAGGAAGAGCAGGAAAATGAAATTCTCCGTTTAGTCTGAAATTCATATTCTCAAATGTTTCGGCGTCTTACACAATTACTCACTTGGATATTCAAGAGTGTTTTCAAGGCTCTAAACGACAACCAACAAATATTCATCACACCAATGGGAATAACACCTGTGAGACCCCGACTAATCATCTCCTAAAACTTTGAAAATAGTCATGAAAGTATTTATGGATACGGAAATCAAAATCCTACTCAGAATGGATGCCGCTGAATGCCAGACTGAGAGCTCTTCACAGATCCTGACACCCTACGAACCTCGAGCACCGTGTCTGGGCGTCCGACAGGTTGTGAGTTGAAGAGCGCTGCTCCGCCATGCTCCCTCAAGGCACCGCGCTAACAGCTTTCTTTGATGACCATAATGAGATTGAGGACCGTAGTCTGAAACATTTTGGTTACTCATAAGAGCTATTTTCAAAGGCCACGTAAGGGTTTAGCCAGATTTTTTTTTCTTTTCTTCTTTTTCCCCCATTGATGACACCATATTGGAACACTGCAAACGCACTTGGAAACCCAACACCTCTCATTAAACCCGGTCAAAAGTAATGGAGCCGGTAAAACGTTAAAGAATACATTATTTAGAATCAAGCTAAAAAAAAAAAAAAGAACCATGTAAAAATAAGAAAAACAAGGTAAACATCCAATTCAATTTTACATTAATAAATAATAAAACTTGTACATGATCTGTGCTGTGGTTGGTTACAATGAGAAAAATTCAAATTTAAATTTCTGGTTGAAAGAAAACTGCGGTGTGTGTGTGTGTGTGTGTGTGTGTGTGTGTGTGTGTGTGTGTGTGTGTGTGTGTGTGTGTGTGTGTGTGTGTGTGTGTGTGTGTGTGTGTGTGTGTGTGTGTGTGTGTGTCCCCTCTTACACCGTTTCGTATTTTTCTCTCATGATAACAGTTACGTAGGTTTTCTCCTCTCTCTCTCTCTCTCTCTCTCTCTCTCTCTCTCTCTCTCTCTCTCTCTCTCTCTCTCTCTCTCTCTCTCTCTCTCTCTCTCTCTCTCTCTAACGACAGCAAACAGTTCAAGTGAATCACTTCAATATAACATTTAATTATTTTCAATGCTGCTTTCAAGATTTCTCGAGCATCATTGCTATTTATAGTCTACGTCAACAGCAACTGCACGGTTCTGAATAACTTGCACTGAGCCATTTGACGATGCAGACTCAAGACTTGAATTATGTATGTCTCATAACTATGAAACCTTCAAGAAAGCCTCTATAGCTCAGGCTCACGGCAAATACGTAGCCATCACTATTATAGTACATGTCCCTTCATATCTAAACTTCAAGGGAAAGAAGAGGAATTAAAATAAACCACATGCCTTGATACTTGTACGAAACTGAAGGATATTCCGTCAAGACACGAAAGTACGAAATTTAATACAATAAAAATCCACTTCAGAGAAAAAATAAAGCCATTAAATATTAAAACATCTCCGGAAAACGATGAAACACTGAGAGAGAGAGAGAGAGAGAGAGAGAGAGAGAGAGAGAGAGAGAGAGAGAGAGAGAGAGAGAGAGAGAGAGAAATACTAGCCGGGGACACATTAATTCTCGTGTTGATGGCGGTACTAGAGTGGGAAGGGGAAAGGATGGGTGGTGGTGGCAGAAGTAATGGGTGAGAGTGATGGTGATGAGGAGTGATGAGTGATTATTGGGATGACAGTTATAGGGGTGATGACTGGTGATGATAATGACGGATGATGAAGGCAGTGATATCAGGCTGAGGATAAGGTGGTGATGTGGTGCTTATTGGTGGTGTATAGTGATGAAGGTGATGACTGGTGATGTGATGAATATTGGCGTGGTGATCATTATTTTAAAAAAGTGATAATTTGTAACGTGTAGTGGGAAAAGAGTTGAGTGGTGATTGAAGGACAGTGAGGCGGTGAAGGGGATGGTGATAGGGTGATGGATGACGACAAAGTAACGGATAGTGGTGGTGATGGGTGATGATAAGAGTTTATGATGAGTTGCGGGTGGTGACATGATTATACAGAGTGCAAGTGATGACGGTGATATTCAGATTTGTGATGGGAAGTGGTAGATGGTAAATAGGAAGTTACGAATTGAAGAGTTACTGAATAAACTATACTTCACTAAATACAGAATGCTAGAATGTTAAATACTAATGTGTTTGGGGAGAACAAATAAAATTATTCACACACACACACACACACACACACACACACACACACACACACACACACACACACACACAGTTACAGCTATCAAAGCAATAAAAAACTACAGGAGAAAATTTAATTATGGAATACAAATGCATAACAAAGAAGAAAGGACAGACTGATGCAGAAGAACTGTGTCAGCCAGGAAACTCAACATGAAGAGGACACATCAACGAAGTTAACACAAAGGGAAAAGACAATAATGTTAAGAAATACATTTTTTTCGAGCAGAGGAACAGACCAGTGGAATGCATTACCAGAGGAAGTCTAGTGTCCAAATAGTAAACATGAATTACATGAATTAAGAAAGAGAAAAAAATATATATAATTTTGTTAAAAGAAAGGATATAATAAGATTTGACTTCGGCCAGTAAAATTACAAATATCACACACACACACACACACACACACACACGGATATTGGAGTACAGATATAAACAAGTTACTTGATAGAAGGAGTCGCTCGGGGAAGACATAGATGCCGACATGAGACTGTAGCCAGATCCCACGAAGTACTGAGTGGCTCTTTGCCCTCAAGACTTATTCAGAGTGGGTAATGTTTGGTACAGCTTGGTAGAGAAGGACATAATATACTACGCTTGTAAGCAGACCTTCTAGGACGAAGCAGTTTTATTTATTTTTTTATTTATTTTTTTATTTTTTTATGTAATGATAGTGCCACAATTTCTCTCTCTCTCTCTCTCTCTCTCTCTCTCTCTCTCTCTCTCTCTCTCTCTCTCTCTCTCTCTCTCTCTCTCTCTCTCTCTCTCTCTCTCTCTCTCTCTCTGTTCACATCCAGATTATAATCTTCCTTTACCGACAAACTTGGCTAATAAACCTTGCACTTCAGTACCCTTAGTGACCGGAAGCAGCTCGTATGCACACACCCTGGCCGTGCCGCCGCCCTCCGGAAGACGCACACACAGCACCTGTCCAGCGAGATATCTGCCGGCGTGCACCGTTCATATCTTGCCCTCCGGTGGACTCCTCTCTCAATTCGTTATGTTATTTCCGTTTCCTGTCGTATCGTTCCTATGCAGCAGTTACACCCACGCAGGCATAATGTTTCCGGTGTTATGCATCGGCTAAATGGGAGAAGCCGAGTCTCTACTTTCCACATATCTAATGAAGTTACACATTACTGCCTCCCTGCCAGGTCCCGTGTTTGCGCCCACTGCATTACAGAGGTGACGGCTTCACATTCTACGCTCCACTCTAAAGCGAGAAAGCCTTTGTGTAAGATTTGAGACGCTGCATTTAAGACGGTTTCCCTTCTGCTGAGACTAACGTTCTTTTCTTTCTCTGCAAATAATCATATTATATCTTCTCCCTAACTTTTCTAGTTATTTCTATCTCCTTGTTTCGCAAGCTCTGGACGGTTTAGTTCCTCCTGATGATCTACGCCACGTCGAGCTTATTCATCCTTTATATTGTTACATGTCCGAAAAAAAAACATTTCAGTCCCCTAAACTAACTCTGCAGCTTCGATTTCGCAGCTACGTGGAGTCACTAATATACCACATATGAACATTCCACACCCTACAGGAATATGGTAATAGCATTCGTTAACATATTACATGAACACGTGCGTGAAAAAGTTTTCTTGTGCTAAAAAAATGGGAAATACACTTTCATTTTGCAGTGCCATCACCAACGTGCACTTTGAGGTGATGATAGAGTGGCGTGCCGCGTGGCGTGCGCTGTGGTGGCGTGCAGCACGGCTAGTTATCGACTGTTTCACGTGATGGCATGTGCTAAGTGTGGTGTGGCGTGAGGCTGCGTGCGTTGTATAGCAGCCGAGGGTTTAAAGTGGCAAGAGCGAATGTGGTTCGTGTGGTGGCTTGTGCCATGAGGGAATTAGTCCGAACGCTTCCCATTTGCTAATCATTATTCGTACCTTGCCTGTGGCCGTTTCCCTCCCTCCAGCTTTATGCCTCTGATGCGCCACCGCTCCTCCCCACCTCACCCACAATTCACTCCCCACCAGGGCATATACCCACCAAGAACATTTCACGTGTTAGCTCCTCCCTTACGTAAAAGTTTTAAAAGCCTTGGTCAGTCTTTCATCTGTACCTCTTGGTTGCTTTGGCGGAGAGAAAAACACAAAGGTCGGTTCATTTTACTTTTTTTTCTCCCTCTCCCCTCGTTAAACACAACACTGGGCTATGAAGTATTAATTTTTGTTTTATCTTTGCCACAAACTGCATCTTCAAGGGAGTGTTGTGCGGCATTTGTCTGTGGTATACTGTCATTACTAATGCTTGTTTGCGTGTTGTTCCTTTCAGTAGTAGTAGTAGTAGTAGTAGTAGTAGTAGTAGTAGTAGTAGTAGTGGCAGCAGTAAAAGTAGCAGCAGAAGCAGTGACAATAATAACAGCAGCAGCAGTAGCAGATTCTCCTAATACCGTCTCTATTGTAAGTAGTAACAATGAAAGCGTTAGTGCTGATGTTGTTGCTAGAGACGATGGCAGCTGTAGTGTGTAATCTCTTTCAACTGACCACTACTACGATCGCCTACTTTCTTGTATATACGTACATTATAGAAGCACTTGAAGATAAGACGCTCGATGCTGCATACACCACGCCTTGGCCTCGGTAAGTCTAGCCAGAGGGGGGCGAGTCGTTGGATCATGGCGGGTATACGATGGCGGGTCTGATGGCCAAGCACCGGAGTTGTTTATCTTGCATGTGCTTAGGAAACTGGCTCAAGAGAGTTTAAATTGGCCTCTCGTGGTATGCCTTGATGGACGAGGTGGACCAAAGAGGAGGCGGACAGAAGCAAAGTGTGTATTGACTGTTGTGGAAGGAACAGCATGACGATGTTTCGGTAAAAATAATTTGATTCGTGAGGCATAGTCTTGGTCGAAAACTCTATGCTCACTCTTACTGTGGTTCTGTGCTGCCTCTCAACCTTTAGACCACTGATCTACCAGCAATCCCCCATACAAAAGCTGACGATAGATTCTTAGCGTAGCAGAGAATTTCGAATTGAAGGAAACGCTAAGCACAGTGGAAGTGAGCAGGGAAAGTTACTCTGTTAATCATATTAGTGTTACAAGGCTCTTTCCTCTTCTTTCCGTTATCGATTGAAGGAAAACGCTGGAGGAAGAGGAGGAAGAGGAGGATAAATGAAGAAGAAGAAGAAAACAACAACAACAACAACAACAACAACAACAACAACAACAACAACAACAACAACAACAACAACAACAACAACAACAACAACAACAACAACAACAACAACAACAACAACAACAACAACAACAACAACAACAACAACAACAACAACAACA
>NC_087171.1:12600766-12618266 GCF_035594125.1 Scylla paramamosain | reverse complement strand
TTCACTCTCTAGCTAAAAGGAAACAGGGATTGTATATATTAAAGTTTAAGTCTCATATATTACCATTAGGAGTGCTTTACCTCGTTCGTCGCTGATGGGGTAAATAAAGACAAGAGCACGAGTATTCTGCCACACCTATTGCCGATGCTTATTCACATCTGATTAAACCATTCAAATTCCGCCTCAGTGGTGTCACGGTATTTGAGAAGCCTCACTGCAAACATTAAAGTGGTGCTGTTATGTTACGCAATATCTTCCGCGCAGAAAAGTATTAACAGAAGTGTATCAGATGAAGAAACTATGATGAAACTTTTTTTTATTAGGTGATGAAAGTAACACACGTTGAGGAATGAAAGCTATATTCCTTACTAGTTTCCTCCCCCTGCATATACTCGTAGATGTACTCTTAATATCCACAACATTGTAAAAACTGTTTCAATGGATGGACAGAGAGAGAGAGAGAGAGAGAGAGAGAGAGAGAGAGAGAGAGAGAGAGAGAGAGAGAGAGAGAGAGAGAGAGAAAGTTATTTTTTCTGGGAAAGATATCCATTTAAGAGACTGCAGTACAAAATTAAGCGTCTCAAAGTTGAACAAGGGATTATGGAAAGTCAACAAAACAGTAAGGAGCAAGAAAAGGTCAAGCTACTTGGGAAAGGTCTTATCAAGTTACCATTCCTCATCCGGTGTTCCCTTCGCTTACCACACTCTCGCTCACACGTATTTATACGTTTCCCTACCTACATTTTTCTTTGTAAAAGGTGTGTGACAAATACCAGAGCGTGCGGCGCATTCAGTCAGGCCTACAGTGTACACGCCCCATACATCACAGCACAAAAGGCAGATTAGTTCGCGGGATGAAAAGCCTCGTCCCAAAAACCACCAATGTACAAAACACGCTAACAACCACGGATCACACCTGATAAAGTGGTGGCTCAAAAACACGTGGATCAGCCGCTGGATGCGCAGAGTGGATGCTCGCGGCCTTGTCAGCTTCCTGTGTTAATAAATAACGACGTGCATCTATCGCCCGCATTCAGAAGCGTTCTGCTTCCTCACCAGGACCATTTTCAAAGGTCCCTGAGATGATTAACCTGGTTATCAAGACTGTTTATCATGTTTAAAATGTAGAAACCTTACTGACCTGTCACTAAAATCGTAAAAAAAAAAAAAAAAATTTTAAACGCATAACTTCAGCTCTCTCACCACGTCTAATTTCAAAGACCGCAGAGATAATTAGCAGAGTTCTCAAGAGTGTTTCTCCTTTTAAAAACGTAGAAACCTTGTTAATCTGCCCTTAGAACCATAAAAACACCTAAAAAAAAAAAAACCGTGTACTCGTAACTTCAGCTAGAAACTTTTGAGTGTAGCGGTGTGGCGTAGAAATGTTTCAGAATATGGTCCAATACCAGGCGAGGTTATGAGGGTCTAGATAATATTATAAAAGAGTTGCAAGTATGGCAGTAGGTTTTTAAGTAGAATCTTCATCCTAATGAAAACTGCATGCCTGATACTGGTGTGTTTGAGGTTATAAAGTGAATGGCCGGTGTCTTCCCTTCTCGTGTTTTAAGTTTCATTATATTTTGAGATAACATAATTTTGATGTTAACCCTTTGGCTGCTAATGACACGATGACACCTTACTGAATGACTGCTTGACGTGTGTTGTACATAAATAAAACTGCAGGTACAAAAAGATGTGAATTACTCCATCACTAAATTTGCTGTCAGTGATGCATTTGGACATTATGATTCAAACTTGTTATAGATAACTTTACTAAACTCAAGGAAAAGCCAGGGCAGTCAAAGGGTTAACTCTCTCTCTCTCTCTCTCTCTCTCTCTCTCTCTCTCTCTCTCTCTCTCTCTCTCTCTCTCTCTCTCTCTCTCTCTCTCTCTCTGTTGGGTCCGTCACTCGTCCACCCAACGCCACCACCACCGCCAGCCAGTCTGACCTTCAGGTGACTGCCACTTACCGACCTGTTGCGTTCTGGATTTGGCATCATTTGCATCTAAATGAAACCATCATTTCCACCACCCCTAACCATGACCGTTACTAACACCGAAAATACCTCATAAATAACGAATTAACGCCACTGATTAAATTGTGTATAAAATATCTTACGTGATTGGGAAAAAAATGTGTACAGTAACTAAACATACGTATTCAAAATGTACATTCCTTTCACACTGGCCAGCTTTTGAATTCTTCTTTAATTGAAGCCATACTAAGCAGAGTGGTGAGATTATACCCTAATTGGTGAGAGAGAGCGAGAAAGAGAGAGAGAGAGAGAGAGAGAGAGAGAGAGAGAGAGAGAGAGAGAGAGAGAGAGAGAGAGAGAGAGAGAGAGACAGTAACTCAATTACACACCTCATCAGTCACCGAGGCCGTCCTGTATGTCCCCTTTTCCCTGAATATTGACGTGGTTCACCCTCACTCTCCCTACACACACGCGTACTCACATTTTTGCGGCTCTTTATCAACCTTTTCCCTGCACTGACCCCCTGCACGCACTGTACACCGGCACATAAATACACAGACACAGACGCATCCACACAGAAGTCATCATACACACTGGGTAACACCAAAACGTAGGCCATGAAATTTTAAGTTCAGTCTATAATAAGCTGGACTGTGCTGAATCTGACCTTTATCTACTCTCAGGAAAACACTACTCGAACACAAACAGATCAAGTATATGACTATCGTACACCATAATTTTCCCCCAACGAATGTTCCACCCGCAAGATTTACCTCCCCCCAAAAAATAATTTCCTCCGTGATAAATTATATAAGGTTTGGTTGGGGAAATCATCATAAGAAAATTGTGTTTTTATGGGCGAGTCTTTGTCTGTGAGATTTGTATTTACGTAGAAGCGCAAGACATAACCTGAAGACCTGAAGCGACTCGTCTCCAGCGGCCTAAGTTTGTGGAACTAGTGGAGGCTTATTCTTATCATGGTCTCTTAGAAGTTACTGGGATTTCCAGGAGCATTTTCATTATTCCAGTGATACTTTACCAAGGATTCTGCACCAATAGTAGAAAAAAATACCCAAAGCCTTTTAAAATACAAACCTTAGTAAGCAGGTAGCCAAACACACACAATGCCCAGAGCTGTGGAGTAATAGGAAAGTGTGGCGGAGTCCTCTCTGTGTCATAATCTTGCCAGATAAACGTGTGTTCGTTGACGGTTACCAGAGGATGGAAAGTGAGGAGTAACTATCGCCATAACACACAGGTACATCCTCGCTAACACACACACGAACCTAACATCGGCCCACGAGTACACACACACGCACGCACGCACGCGCGCACGCGCGCGCGCACACATACACACACACACACACACACACACACACACACACACACACACACACACACACACACACACACACACACACACACACACACACACACACACACACACACACACACACACACACACACACACACACACACGGCACTCATGGCCTTTGTCTGTTACTCTTCACTACACCACACAGGGGTAGTGCACTCACACTTCGGTGTTGAAATAGACAGACGGATAAACAAAAAAATATATAATATGATGCTTCTATTTCTACATATGCTCAAAAAAAATAAAAATAAATAAATAAATAAATAAATAAATGAATAAATAAATAAATAAACAAATACTTATATCAATAATCATGATGATAATGATAACGTTGATAATGATGACGATAATAGTGATGATGATAGTGATAATAATAATGATAATAATATGATGACGATAATAATGATAATAATAATTATAATAACAATAATAATAATAATAATAATATAATAATGATTATTATTATTATTATTATTATTATTATTATTATTATTATTATTATTATTATTATTATTATTAATATTATCAATATTATTATTATTATTATTATTATAATTATTAATATCATAATCATTACATATATGTAAACAAAATAAATATTTTTTCACCACTATTGTTAATAGCGTTATTATTTTTATCACCATCATCATCATTATTTTCGTTAATATTATCATTGTCAATATCATTATTATCATTATAATACTTGTCATATTCTTTATCAATTTTATCACGTCATATTGTCGTTAGTAGCAGCAGCAGCAGCAGCAGCACAAGCATTAATATTGGACTAGCTGAACATGCGAGCTTGCTAAATCTATTATAGAAAACAATAGTTTGGTAATATGCTTTAGAGACAATCCTATTTGTTTTGCATCGTATGCATTCAAACAATTATGTAGCTTAAAGCAAACCGTTCCTGTCATCAATACAAGCAGACGCGTCAACCAATACAGCTACAGAGTCAAGTGTGGTGCATTTTACAACGAAACAAAGCACACTCCGCCCCAGACAGTGATGTAATAAAATCCAGTGAATTTCATGGCTATAACTCTAGTCTAGTGACCTGCTTTGTTTCAAGAGTTGCGCAAAGACCAGAGAGAATTGTGGATATGATAGGCCACGACCGGTGAATGACTTTTTTTTTTTTTTTTTTGTTTTACAAGAATAATATGGAATCCTTATTTCAGTATTAGAACAAAAGTATCTGACAAAGATATCACGATAAAATTAGTAAATAAGATTAAAATTTGCATGATGCATAGCCACACACACTTATGAGTTGGGTTTATGGGAAGCAATGCTTATAATGTTGTGGTTGTTAGTGTATGGAGGGACCTCGTAAGGATGGCCTGGAAAAGGAACCATAAACGCTCCATGGTCACCAGTGTTACGTGACAGACACGATAAGCACATGGAAGTGATGGACGAGCTGCTGCCTTACAGTCCCTTGAAAGACCAAATCCATTTTTTCGCCTACCCTTGAGTAACCTACGTATGAAAGTTACCAGCGCGTTTTATGTTCATCAGACACTTCATCATTTTATCCTTTGCATTATTAATCGATCATGGCACCTATACTAAATGCTCGTGTACTAGATTTTTTTTTTTACATGCTGGTATAAAGCGGGTTTTCAAGAACTAACCATCATAAACACATGTCCTTCTCACCACGAGCAAGGATTAAAAACGTCCATGTTAACCAAAACTATCAAGCAATGTTTCTGCATGAACACACGTGCTCCTCAACCACGCTGGACCAAACATTCACCGGGCCAGCAGCAGCAATAAAGTAATGTGCTCGGAAAAACAAACGCCACTGCCATAATAGTGATTCTCCTCAGTTCTCAATAAACCCTCATTCATGGAGAGCTCCTTTGTTTGTTTCGAAGCATGGATTGCTTAAATATATACATTTGGAAATACGATCAGAAGGCGAGGTAAACATGCAGCGATATTTTCCCATGCGTGCATTGAATCAGGAAAGTTGCGACATTTAGCAATAGTTAATAGTTCGTCGAACACAAAGGTGACTTCTGGACCATCCTGGATCGTCCTTTAGCAATGACAAAGAGAGCAACGAAACTAGTGTTCATGATGGACGATGCTTCTCATTTAATAAATTCTCAGTAAAACTGTCAACTCTGGTGCAACGACAAACCCTGGAAGCATCTCTCTTTCAATGAGTATATAACATTTACAAACGGCAGTGACCTTATTTTACCTTGCAGATTCAGCAAACATTTAGCAGACAGCAAAACTATCAAAACACGGAAACTTAAGCAGAGAGGCTGTTATTCTAACACTTTATTCCTAAAAGCCCATGCTGAAAGACAACTAAAAAACATTATGGAGAAGAAGAAGAAGAAGAAGAAGAAGAAGAAGAAGAAGAAGAAGAAGAAGAAGAAGAAGAAGAAGAAGAAGAAGAAGAAGAAGAAGAAGAAGAAGAAGAAGAAGAAGAAGAAGAAGAAGAAGAAGAAGAAGAAGAAGAAGAAGAAGAAGAAGAAGAAGAAGAAGAAGAAGAAGATGAAGAAGAAGAAGAAGAAGAAAGAGAAGAAGAAGAAGAAGAAGAAGAAGAAGAAGAAGAAGAAGAAGAAGAAGAAGAAGAAGAAGAAGAAGAAGAAGAAGAAGAAGAAGAAGAAGAAGAAGAAGAAGAAGAAGAAGAAGAAGAAGAAGAAGAAGAAGAAGAAGAAGAAGAAGAAGAAGAAGAAGAAGAAGAAGAAGAAGAAGAAGAAGAAGAAGAAGAAGAAGAAGAAGAAGAAGAAGAAGAAGAAGAAGAAGAAGAAGAAGAAGAAGAAGAAGAAGAAGAAGAAGAAGAAGAAGAAGAAGAAGAAGAAGAAGAAGAAGAAGAAGAAGAAGAAGAAGAAGAAGAAGAAGAAGAAGAAGAAGAAGAAGAAGAAGAAGAAGAAGAAGAAGAAGAAGAAGAAGAAGAAGAAGAAGAAGAAGAAGAAGAAGAAGAAGAAGAAGAAGAAGAAGAAGAAGAAGAAGAAGAAGAAGAAGAAGAAGAAGAAGAAGAAGAAGAAGAAGAAGAAGAAGAAGAAGAAGAAGAAGAAGAAGAAGAAGAAGAAGAAGAAGAAGAAGAAGAAGAAGAAGAAGAAGAAGAAGAAGAAGAAGAAGAAGAAGAAGAAGAAGAAGAAGAAGAAGAAGAAGAAGAAGAAGAAGAAGAAGAAGAAGAAGAAGAAGAAGAAGAAGAAGAAGAAGAAGAAGAAGAAGAAGAAGAAGAAGAAGAAGAAGAAGAAGAAGAAGAAGAAGAAGAAGAAGAAGAAGAAGAAGAAGAAGAAGAAGAAGAAGAAGAAGAAGAAGAAGAAGAAGAAGAAGAAGAAGAAGAAGAAGAAGAAGAAGAAGAAGAAGAAGAAGAAGAAGAAGAAGACAAACAAAGAAGAAAGAAAGAAAGAATTAAAACAAAATGAAAAAGAAACAAACTAACAAACAAAAACAAATAACAGTTTGATAACCTGTCAATGTGTCGTTCTACGTTAACTTGGCAATCTTCACATAATAACTCACGAAACTTCCAAACTTCCTCTTACCACATCATCTTGCTCTACGGCACTGTCGTACATCTCGAGCCTCTTCTTGAATAAAAAAAATAAAATAAAAAAAAGAGAGAAAAAGAAAAGGTGAGAATTATTCAAGGAATTAAGCTGAGTAAAAGATATCAAGGAAAGTCATGTTGGAAGGCGGCAGCGTTAGGCACCCTGGATCGCCGAGGGACAAGGGGAGTGTAAGGGGGTGGGGTTAGAGCTGTCACTGTGCCGCGGCGGCGAGGTGTCCAAGGTAGCTAGGTACACGCTGGGGCTCTGGCTGTGCTGGAGCCCGGCTCATGCAACACCAGTTTGTGTAACGCAGCTTTGAATGAATGTAGCTGATGGCAGGGATGGATTACCTGGTGTGTAGCGAGGTGCACGGGCCGAGACAGTGACGGCAGGGAGCTGAGTGCCTGACACAGGGAGGCACAGGGCGGCACGAGGTGATGTGTCCAGAGAGGGGCAACCAGATTGGTGTACACCACCAGCTGGAGCAAATGTACGTATCTACCTAGTTGTATTTATCTTGTGGTTTACAGAGCCAGAGCTACACGTGATTCTGTCTTTGTATTTATATCTGCATAGTTTTCATTCATTTATTTATTTATTTTCGCTATGGACACCAGGCAATGGCAAAAAGTATAAACAGAAAGAAAGGGATGAAAAGCCCACTCATGATGCCGTTCCCCACCAAAAAAAATAATAAATAAATAAATACAAAAATAAAAAAGAATAAAAAATACGTAGAAGAGGAGAAAGAAAGGCTAATTTATTTCCTGAACTGTCTTCATATTCGCACACACCTTGCCTTTCACACCTCATCCAGTATGTTCAAGACACCTACAATTCTACAGTTGGGCTATGTACAGTTCTCAGTATGCTAACAACCAGAGGCGTACAAAGCCACGTTAAAAAGACATATGGGCAAGTATATATACATGTAAATAGATGAATAGATAGTTAGACAAGCAGACAAATGCTGGGGATATTTTACGCCTCGGGGGATAGCGAACACACACACACACACACACACACACACACACACACACTTTTCTGAACGCCACTTCACCTTTTCACTGCAATGTCCCTTTTAAGCTTTCAGAGCAGTCAAAAAATATCCACGGACACAAAAACTTAAAGGAAATGAAGGTTACTGTTGCCTTTTCTAAGCTAACGAAGCATTTAAAAGACTGTAGTACTAAAATATGTAAAGTCGCAAGTGGTTAAGGGAAAAAAGTGACCATTAGTGAAAGTGCCACACGAGACCTGAAGTTTCCGTTCATCTCGTTCGTCAGTAAATAATAATGATTCACATTTCCACATCAGTACACGGGATCTGATGTGACGGGAGTAATTCAATCCACCACCAAGCCGGCGGTCTAGGCCTTACGTTTTATTTTAATCAAACGCCATATCGTCAGTTTGAAGCCTCATTTAGAAGATTTAGCTCTCGCTTCCACTCCCCGAGGCTTTGATCTCGCCAATAAGGCCGAGAAGCAATGTTTTCATCCAATTTCAACGCTGATATCCTTCCCCTAATGAGCTCTTTCCCCTCCCTCTTTGTGCGGCTTAATCATATATCGCGGCTCATCAGGTACAGTCGCTACACAGCCACACAGTTTTCCAGGGCGAATATGCCTTTTCCAGAATCAACTATTGGTGCGGTAAGTCTTCTTCCTTGACTTGTTCCGTCTGCTGACATCTCAATCTGCTTTACATCCAATTTTTTTTTATGCCGTGTAATGTTGCCCTGAGATGTCAGCTCGTCTTCCGCGGCGGTGAGGAAATATTCACTAGGAAGACTGTCAGTTCAGCAGACAAGACTGATAAAAAGCAGGAACGCACAAAAGTAAAAGTGGCAAGGTAAGGAGTCTTTTTACTTGTTTCTTCACTACAGTACGAAAATGACCTGTTTGGATATCGCGGCTCCCAGTAATGTTGATATAGATGAACTAATGTGGTCCTGCCTGGTGAGACTCTTGTTGCCCGCTCACCTGGTGTCTTGAGGTGGCGCTCAGTTTGGTAGTGATGCCCAGTGTAAGTCAGCTATTACTCATACGCGGCCACAGTTCTTCATGTCCTTGATGTTTTGTCAGTTACTTTCCTATTCTGTTAGTGAGTCTGGATGATTGGCTTGTTTTCTCAATTTTCACTAGTTTATTATATTTATTTATTTATTCACCAAATTACCTAGTACTTTTTTATTTTGTATACTGATTTACTATTTTGCTCTTTTTCTTCAGTTTACTAATGTTAATATTTCATTAAGTTTTTTTTTTTGTTAATTACTTCCTTGATTGTTACTTCCATTACTTTGCAAGTGTTGGTATTCTCATTTATGTATCTATCAACTAATTTGTATATACCAGACTAATTCACATACATACTTGCTTACATGTTCTTTTCTCCGATTTTTACTTCCGTGACTACTTCCGCGACTAGCATCTCATCCGTCAAAAGCCAGTCTGCGGTACTTCCCAAGGCAATACCGATAAATAATTTTCTCGGCTACTAAACATCTTCCCATTCATTGTCAGTCCGTACAAGGAAACCAAACGTCTTTTCCATCGAATGAAGGACGAGTGAACGTCAAACTTAATCCCGAATCCGTGGTCATTAGGGGAATCTTTACGCTCCTTACGTGATTGCCTTTCTAGGAATCCCTCACCTTTCATCATCCTCCATACTTGTTATGTTAAGCAGTAAATTAAATGTTTGTCTTACTGAGTTATCGTGCGTTTGCTGTGTCTAAAAGTACTCAATCATATAGAACTTCTCCCACAACGTTTCAGTACAGAGTTACAGCAAATGCTAAACTTCTGACTAGTGAACGAGGTAATGGGACAGTTCCACGGCTTGACATCGGTCTTTAAGTGTCTACATAAAACTATTCGTCGGTTTACGTTTCTCAAGAAAAAAAAATCTTTAGTACCTCAGAGAAAGGGATGCAGAGTTATCTAATTTGGCTTACTAGAAGTCCAAGGCGGCGACTGTGGCACTAGTTGAATGTTGGCATGATTCTTGTTGACATAGGATCAAAACACACAGATCCCTATTGTTTAATGTTTCGGCGTCTCCTCTCAGTTATCTCAAGCAGACTCTAGCGGAACTTATTGGAAATTTCCATAGTGTTTTCAGGATTTCAGTTATAGTTCAACAAGGTTCCTTTCCATAAACGGAAAACACGATCCTAAAAAATAGACGTATCATCCACGAAGCCTTCGAAAATAATTCTTATGAAAGTCCTAAGCCTTTAAGAACACAATTCTGTCAGGTGCGTGGACATTATTGCCGCGGTGTATTCGTGAATGTATAAAACAAATGTGTAGAGGGAGTATAATGGAGTCGAGCCACTGAACTCACCCTGCCTGCCGCCTGTCTCCGGAACCTCACCCAGGCATTATATTCACAAAGACTAATCCTTTTCATCCCTCACATTTAACAGTTTTGTGGTGGCGAGCACGTCTGCTTCAGTATTCAGCATACGAGTACAATACTATTATTTCCACCACCACCACTTTTTCCTTTTTTTTATTTTATTATTATACGTTCCTGCAAAATGATCAGTAATATTCGTGTACGATCATAAAAAGAAAACCTGCACTGGGGAAAAAGGAAAAATTTTGAGTCGGAATTTGAGTTTTAGTTTCACGCGACAGTCCGAGAAAGTTTGCACAAATATAAGCTAAGATGCGAATTCGTTCAGAGATACAAGGGGCCACAAGCGTCCTGGGGAGGGAGGGAGGGAAGGAGGGGGGAGGGAGGGAGGGAGGGAGGGAGGGAGTGCCGCGGGAGGGGGGGTGACCTGGCGAGGTACTGCACTACCAGGAAATAATGAGTTACAATAACATTTAGCAAGACATTTTTTTCTTTTCTTATCCTACTAAATTTAACTCCCGGGTACGAAATTCCAGTACCATAATATTCACTTTTTTTTCTCATTGTGTGTGTGTGTGTGTGTGTGTGTGTGTGCTTGGATGAGAAAAACGATATATGTACACTTAGTGCAATGCAACCAACCCGTTATGAATAAAAAAATGGATAAATAAATAAGTTAAAGAACATTTACACACACACACACACACACACACACACACACACACACACAAATTCCTCACAGTGCCTTCAGCAACAGTAGGATCGGTAGGAGGAGGAGGAGGAGGAGGAGGAGGAGGAGGAGGAGGAGGAGAAGGAGGAGAATGGGAGAGGCCAGACTAAGAAGAGGAGAGAGGGAGGGGCGAGCCGTGCGTCACGACGGAAGACACACGAACCCTCGACCGTCCGCTGCAGGCCGACAATTCTCGATCGTTTGTCATGGTAACTAACCTTTTGCCCGTGACGCAACGTTCGCTCTGCTGCGCTACGACACGGAAACACCACAGGGCACTGTTTTAAGAGCAGCGAGGTTTGTAGGTAACAGCAGATGTGTATTTTATTAGAACGGTAATACTGAGAACATCAGATAACAACAACAGCAAAAACAATAATAATAATAATAATAATAATAATAATAATAATAATAATAATAACAATAATAACAAAGCGATAACTATGTTTAGGTTCAACATTTCGGTTTGGTTGAAAATTTAGCCGTAATTCCGTAATTCTTTGCAATATCATAAATATGAAATGGACGGTGTGTGTGTGTGTGTGTGTGTGTGTGTGTGTGTGTGTGTGTGTATCGTGCAGCAGTGGTGGTAGGGAAGCGAAGGGAGGATGGTGGAGGGTGGCGCAATTAGAAAAGGAAGTGAATGTTGAGTTGGATCAAAGAGAAGAAAGAAAAAAAAAGATGGAAAAGATTCTGCAGAAAGGAACAGAAAGAGAGGGGGAAGAGGAAAAGACGACGATGGGGAAATGGAGAAAGGAAAGGAGTGCAGGGTAAGAATGAGAAAAAGGTAAGCGAAAAATGGAAATACTGGTGAATATGACCCTCCAGTGAACATCTAAGACAAAACAGGCTTGTGGCATTACAGGAGAGGACTGCTCCCTTTTTTATTAAGTGGCGAACCAAACTGGACACGAACATTAGAATATCACACCATCACACGCACAGTCTTGGCCAAAAGTCGAGTAACTTTCCACATTCACTTCTACTGAATTTTACATTTCCCCTCAACCATAAATCTTCTGATGTCTTCAGAATGTGTAAGTTGTCAGGTTTTAAAAGGAGAACGTCAGCATATCAAAGGACCTGAGACTGAAGGAAAACGCTAAACTCACTGGAAAAGGTTGAGGGCCGTTAACAAACTTTTCTTCACGTCGTTAGTGAAGAGAAATTTGGTCAAACAGTCAATAAAAAACCTAAAGGGCTGTTGCTGTTTGTCGCCTTTCATAATCCTCTATCTTCTACCGTACCCTGACTTAGACCCAGACAAGAAATGGAAAACAGAAACCAGCTTAGAAGGAGGAAGAGAATGAGTTGAAACAGGAGGAGTAAAAGGTGACAAGGAAGGTAAGAGCAGCAACATGTAATACAAAGCAGGACAAGGCAGGCAAAGCTAAAGATATTCAGGTGTGTGTGATCGTACTCACTTGATTAAGCTGCTGGAACACGAAGACCGGACGATGATGGAGGGCCTTAAATCTGGTCTTGATGTTAGAATGTTCCTGCACTTACCACAAAACCTGCTCCTTTTCCCAGTGGTGTGATATCGCGTTAGTCTTCTTCAAAGTATAATTGCACAGTTGCATTCACCAAGCTGCGTCTAACTTTTCTTCGCTTGTCACAAAACCTGCTTTTTTTTTTCCTTATATATAATATCGCGTTATTTTTTTTTAAATATCAGTGCACTGTTAACATTCACTACGCTGATTCGATTGTGCTTGTAGTGGTACAATATTGTGTTAGCTTCTTAAAACTTTACGGTATCATTAATTTAACATTGTTCTTCTGGTCTCGTCTTAAATGTCACTGCAATTGCAACTCTCTAGTCCGACGAGTGGGTATTTCCTTGTTGGCTTGAATGAAATTTTGTGAATAACTCAAGTGTCATTAAGAAAGTTGTGATGCCGTTGTGCTGTGTTCATCTTCCTTGACTTCGGTGTTCAGTCCTGACCAGCAGTCCTATCACTGGCCACCGATCCGGCACTTGCACATATGGCTTAGCCTTTAAATTTCCAGTTTCTGACTTATTAAAAGCAAAAACACTTAACTTTAGTGTTTTTTTTTTTCTAATAACATTGACAGTATTTCCATATTTCAATACGCTGTAGATTGTTTGTGTTCAAACTTTTGTTGAGTGAGTCAAAACAGAGAATGTGCTCGCTTATATACTAGTATGTCACTGTCCTTACAGGAAGAGATTACGACTCATTGTTATTTTTCCTTTGAGAGTTCTCAGTTCCATTACAATTAGCTCTCTGTTCTCGGAGCAGCTTTGTGACAACAGTGTTCCAGACAGAAATATTATTTTAATTCTTATACCATTTTATTCCCAACATTCATTACCGTTAAGTACTTCGATCCTTATTTTTGTGTTTGTGACTTACAGGTCAGTGACCGACTACAGCTTTGATTACTGACTTATAGGCCGACATGACAAAGCTAACTGAGAGACAGGGGAGTGAAGATGGTTTGGTGCTGCCTCTGTCAAAACATCTCCATACCTAAGACTTTATGATTTCCTCCCCTAAGTCTGTGCAAGGCAAAATTAGCTGATCTAGCCAGGTGCACGCCACGCACCTCAGCCTGCACCCACAACACGAAGAATCGCCAGTACTAACACATTGCTAGGATCTCTCTCTCTCTCTCTCTCTCTCTCTCTCTCTCTCTCTCTCTCTCTCTCTCTCTCTCTCTCTCTCTCTCTCTCTCTCTCTCTCTCTCTCGTATTGTTTCAGAGAGCAAAACTCTTATTACGTGTAGGCCTTGGCATTGGCAAAATTTCTATCAGTCTTTTTCTCTCGCCTTTCCTTCCCCGTGTGTGTGTGTGTGTGTGTGTGTGTGTGTGTGTGTGTGTGTGTGTGTGTGTGTGTGTGTGTGTGTGTGTGTGTGTGTGTGTGTGTGTGTGTGTGTGACCGATACATCCTCGACAACCGCTAATATCGCACGTGTTGTAAGGTCATTTTTCCAGCCCACACGTAAGGTAATTCCATTGTTTTATTGTGAGCCAAAAAAAAAAAAGTTATTACAAATCATCCCGGTCACACCTCATTATAGTGGACGCACAGGTGAAGCTGCTTTATTTTTATGGGTTATTACGAGCTTGGTTATGTGGCGGGGCTGTGCTAGTGGTACTGGTGTTGATGCCATAGCGTTACGAGGATGTTGCGGTGGCTGCTGGTGTGGTATAATATTCTGGTGTGTGGTGGTGGTGGTGCTGGTGATAGTGGGAGAGATGGTCTGCGTAGTAGTAGTAGTAGTAGTAGTAGTAGTAGTAGTAGTATAGTAGCAGCAGCAGCAGCAGCAGGAGCAATAAAAAAGAACAAGAACAAGATCATACAGATGAAGCCTGTGTGTGGGCGTGGGTTGGTAGGTGTTGCCCTGTCCTCACTAAAGTTGTATACGTGCACCGCGAGTTGAAGTGGTGAGGACAGGAACACTTGGCGGCGTCGTGGACAATATGCCTCCGCGATCACTGGGAAAGGCAACGGCTAGCGGACACATGGTGCTGGTCAGGTGGAAAAAAAAAGAAAACATTTTTGCCGCTATTTCACTCAGCAGTAACTTTCAGCGGCAGTAGTCGAAAGCGATTGGCTGCGACTGTACGAGTATGGCAGCTTTGTCGGATAAAACCCCCCGCTTCAGTGTGTGTAGTGCACTGATGGAATTTAGAATATTGTTGCTCTTGTCGCCGGATTTACTGAAAAGAATACAACGTTCGGTCTTCGGCTAGCGAGTACAATAATTATTCTTTTCATCAAGAAAGAGAGAGAGATTGCTTTTGTTTTCAATTCACTTATCGGCTTCCGTGTGTGTGAGCTGGGTGCACGAGCCGCGGCCGGGCGATGTGTCTCTCTTCTTACTTAGCAACTAACACCAGTGTGTCTGAGGCAACTGAAAATAGCCCCTTTTCTGTTCCCTCCTACTTTTTTTATCCTCATTTTCAATCCAAAGCTGGATGTTGCGTCTATGTACGCTATGACTTAACCTGCTCACGTGCCCACACTCTTGAATCCACGACTACAGTCATTCTCAAACTAAATTTATCTGTGCCGTACACCTGTCACCTAACTCTTCTGACAATGGGAAATTCTGTGACTGCTTAACTTCCAAAGTGGAGCACATTCTGACTCTCTTCCTTTTTGCGGAGATCTCCATTCCTGGAGAAAGAAATGTTCACCACTAGCTTTGGCTTTCCTCTCCCTTTACTGACCATCCTGGTGAACTAGCGTTTAACTTTGATATACTCCACGACCTAGAGCAACTGGTTAAACACCCTACTCGTATTCCTGACCGTCTTGGAGATACACCCAACATTCTTGATCTTTTCCTAACCTCAAATCCTGCTCATGCTGTCACCGTATCTCTCCGTTGGGCTCCTCCGATCACAATCTCATATCTGTATCTTGTCCTATCGCTCCAATTCCTCCTCAGGATCCTCCAAAGTGAAGGTGCCTCTGGCGTTTTGCCTCTGCTAATTGGGGGGACCTGAGGAGGTATTATGTTGATTTTCCTTAGAATGACTACTGCTTCCGTGTCTGAGACCCGTCTCTGTGTGCTGAGCGCATAACAGAGGTGATAGTGTCTGGCATGAAGGCGTACATTCCTCACTCCTTCTCTCGACCTAAACAACCTTCAAAACCTTGGTTTAACACAGCCTATTCTCATGCTATACATGATAGAGAGGTGGTCCACAAAACGTACTTGAGCCTTCCATCACCTGAATCTCATACGCTTTATATTTCTGCCCGGAATTATGTCAACTAGTTAAAAATTCCTTCATTAATAAAGTATCAAAATTTTTCAAGATCTAACTCCCCTCGTGACTTCTGGCACCTAGACAAAAACATCTCCAGTAACTTTGCTTCTTCATCTTTCCATCCTTTATTTCAACATGATGGCAACACTGCCATCTCATATATTTCTGAAGCTGAACACTTCGCTCAAACGTTTGCTAAAAATTCTATCTTGGATGATTCAGGGCTTGTGTCCTCCCTCTCCTCTACCCTCTGACTATTTCACGCTATCCATCCTTCGCAGTAAAGTTTTCCACACGC
Organism: Scylla paramamosain; assembly: GCF_035594125.1. Classification (NCBI taxonomy): domain Eukaryota; kingdom Metazoa; phylum Arthropoda; class Malacostraca; order Decapoda; family Portunidae; genus Scylla; species Scylla paramamosain. The sequence continues at coordinate 12,602,232 of NC_087171.1, read as the reverse complement.
TCGCTGGCCTAAACCCTCGGAAGGCTTATGGAGCTGATGGGATCTCTCCTATTATTCTCCGAAACTGTGCCTCCGTGCATGCACCTAATCAGACTCTTCTAACTCGGTCCATCAACATCTACCTTTCCTTCTTGCTTGAACTTTGCCTACATTCAACCTGTCCCTAAAAAGAATGACTTCTAATCCCTCAAACTGCCGTCCTATTGCTTTAATTTCTTGCCTATGTAAAGTTTTTTAATCTATCCTCAACAGGAAAATTCTTAAACATCTATCACTTCACAGCCTTCTATCTGACTGCCAGTATGGGTTCCGTCAAGGCCACTCTACCGGTGATCTGGTTTTCCTTACTGAGTCTTGTCCATCCTCTTTTAGAGATTTTGGCGGATTTGCCGTTGCCTCAAACATATCAAAAGCTTTTGATATAGTCTGGCACAAAGCTTTGATTTCCAAACTAACCTCCTACAGCTTCTACCCTTCTCTCAAGTTTCCTTTCTGACCGTTCTATTGCTGCTGTGGTAGACGGTCACTGTTCTTCTCCTAAATTTATTAACACTAGTGTTCCTCAGGGTTCTGTCCTGTCATTCATTCTCTTCCTAATATTCATCAGTGATCTTCTAAACCAAACTTGTTGTCCTATCCACTCCTACGCTGATGATACCTCCCAGCACTTTTCAATGTATTTTCGTAGATGTCTAACCCTTCAGGAAGTAAACAGTTCACGCAAGGAAGCCACAGAACGCCTGACTTCTAATCTTTCTAAAATTTCTGATTGTGACAGCAAGCTTAGTATTATTCAGTGCTTCGAAACCTTAATTTCTCCATCTATCAACTCGACACAACCTTCGAGACAACTATCCCCTCTTCTTCAGTGACACTCAGCTGTCCCCCACTTCTACACTGAATATCCTCGGTCTGTCCTTTACTTATAATCTAAACTTGAAACTTCATATTTCATCTCTAGCTAAAAGAGCTTCTATGAAGTTAGGCGTCCTGAGTCGTCTCCGCCAGTTTTTATCACCCCTCCCACACCCCCAGCTGCTAGCTCTGTAAAGGGACCTTTTCCCTACATGTGTGGAGTATGCTTCACATGTTTGTTGGTGGGGGGGGAAGAGTTTCTATACATACTGCTCCTTTAAACAGGATGGAATCAAAAGATTTTCGTTTTATCAGTTTCTCTCCTCTAACTGAATGTCTTCAGCCTCTTTCTCGTCGCCGCAATGTTGCATCTTTTGCTATCTTCTATAGCTATTTTCATGCCAACTGTTCTTCTGATCTTGCTAACTGCATGCCTCCCCTCCTCCAGCGGCCTCGCTGTATAAAACTTTCTTCTTTCTCTCACCCCTATTCTCAATCATTCACCCCTTTCTCTGGTAAACTGGAATTCCCTGCCTGCTTCTGTATTTTTACCTTTCTGTGACTTGAACTCTTTCAAGAGAAAGGTTTCAAGACACTTATCCTGTAATTTT
>NC_087171.1:12520766-12595766 GCF_035594125.1 Scylla paramamosain | reverse complement strand
ACTCAGGTATATGCATTAAGTATAAAAATATGACAAGAGTTTAAAAAGATCGAAAACCGCAGGAGTAGAGGACAGCTGCGTGAACTTCTGCAGCCACCAGTTTAATGTTCAATGGTTGTGTGGTCCATGGCGTGGCGGGGGCAGTGGGAATAAGAGTGAAACGACTTGTGGTCCACGGAGGATGACAGTGATGACAAGGCACCCCTACAAACGTGATTCAGGCAATAACTGTTAGGGTGACAGCCATTTATTCAGGGAAGCTAGACGGTAAAAACAGAGGAGCAGTCAAGAGTTATAAGGTAAGTCTCTTGATAAATTTCCTCCACGAATATTCCCCTTTGCATGGTTTCCTCTAAAATGATCCGCCCTCAATAAATTAGATAAGTAAATAAATGAAGTTAGGCTGATGCAATTTATGGTAAGGGAAATATTCTGAAATTTTAATGGTATCTTCGTGGGTGAAATATACCTGGTTAAGTTTACACAGAAGAATCAACAGAAAAACAGAAAACCATGAACACTTTCTTCTGCTCACGTGACCATCCCATCCCGATGGTTTTCTTCCCACATGGCTCACCAAAATACAAAGTACCTTGCAAGTTTTACCAACACTTGTCCCCCTTCCCCGACACACCACAGCCCCAACCTGCCAGTCACTCCCTCACCTAGGACCATCACCTTGACAACGGAGGGAGCTGTTCTCGCCAAAGTCCTTCGCTCAGATGGTCCTGTTTCCTCTAAAACTTTTCCGTATGAGACATCTGGCCAGCCATAAACCACTGAGTCAGGAAGCTGCTAACCCAAAACACCTCCCCATAAAGGTGTCTCTCGCAGAAAGTCTCGACGCAGCCAAAGAAAAAGTACACCGTCAGCGCTGAAGAAAAGACTTCCTTAAGCCATTTATTCTTAACGTTCGGTCTTACGTAACACCATTCTTTCATTCCCAAAGCCTTAAAAGCTCCAAAACCCCTTATTCTAAAAAAAAAAAACCTCGTTCATTCAAATCCGCAGGACTTCACAAGGGCTTAAAACTCCAACACCCTACAGTCATGACACACCGCCCCACTCAATCTTCTTACACACACAGTATTGGGAGAAAGGAAGCCACAGCCAAATGAATAGACTGAAGCCCTCAAGGTACGATTAATGTCAGTCTCAGTATTTCTTTATGACGAATTAGTGCATGTACCGTGAAGTTGATTTTCTAGGACGCCACGAATCAATACCACAGTTCAAGACTTCACACGCGAAACAATATTCCTTTTCTTTAAATCCCATTTGCACGCACGATTCATTGTTATACTAGCCATTAAAAGCAACATAATTGCTATCTATCCTATTTTAATGCTATGTATGTATCAAAATTGTAAATATGCAATCAGACAGCTTGCAGTTACTATGCTCTATTCTTTGACACGAATTCATTGCAGCTTTTGTGACGTGGCCAATATGTCAACTAGCCCTTTCAGTTCCATCACTCTAGTTTCCCACGGGTCCTGCAGTCTTGATGAACCTGCGCACCACAACGCCTGTCTCCACTCACACCCTATATGACCCACACGTCCTATACAAGCATCATCATTTGTGCCGAAAACTATACACATGGTAGTCCCTGTATGAAACATCCCTATTTCCACCTACTATCCTCATCATAAGCTCCCTAATGATTAGACGCTAACAACCTGATCACCGAGTCTATTCTATTCTTCTACTACTCTTTTAGGAAACCAATTCCTTCCTATCTCTTTTTAAAATTCAAATATGAAGACTAAACCCTCTATTTCTGATTTGACTTTGTGTTTTCTCTTTTCTATGCGTGTAATTCAATTTTGGCTCATTGAAATCATCTATGGCAACCCCAATAAAGTGACAAGTGTCAGATTGTCAAATAATTATCAGTAAAGGTGCAGATTTATGACAAGGAAAACACTACTACAGTATCCCAATTCAAGACCCGTTACCTTGAATAACATATTTATTAACACTAATCTTTGAAGTTTTCGGATACCAGAGGGCTGAGGCAAAAAAATAAATAAATAAACAAACAGACAAATAAATAAATAAATAAATAAATAAATAAATAAACAAAAATTATAATAATTATGTAGTCTCTCCACTAAACCTTTCAAATGAACTCATGCTATCAACCAACGCCTTAAAACATGTCTGCATGATACCTTACTTTCATGCATTGCTTGTGCTAAACATTACGAATGCATTCTGTTCTGCCACCAAATGATTCAGCCGGTTATCTCATTTCTACTCACTTTTCTCAGAAGTGCTACTTACTCAACACATCACACCTTCTGTTTTCCTTGGTCTGCATCACATTCTAGCGTCACGCACTTCCATAGCACGAGACTTCACTAAATATAAGGGAAGGTAAACACATTAAATTCCATCGAAGACATGAAAACACATTTATACATACATGCATACATACATACGGAAGCAAACGAAAAACAGACAGACGGAAGGACAAAGGCAAGTATCAACAGATGGAGACGGGGGTGGGGGGGAGGGGGAGGAGCCAAACAAAGACACAGAGGAACATGCTGCCACAACACCGAGAGACAGACAGACTGACAAGGGCATGACGTTTATGAATAAGTCATATGCCCGGGGGAATGAGTGGGACGTGGAATTCTGATACATGCGTTTCAAAGTGTGACACTGCTATAAAAAAGAAAAAAAAAAAGGCAAACGTCAGCAAAGAAAAAGAATTGCCTTGATTTTATACTAATTGCCCCATATGAATACACTCCACACAATGCAGTGTATATTATTCCTGCACGCCTAATTAGGGCGTCAAACTAACACCTCTTCTTAACAACTCGTTCAAACAAGCTTCTATGCCTCACAAACTTTATCCACCACAGGCAACGATCTCTATAGGCACTGACTCTCCAAACCTCAAACACCGTCAAGTCTTCACCTGAACAACTTTGAATCACGATGAAAAATGGAAAACTGGTTATTGTGTACTGTGTTTCGAATAATGGCATAATTGCATAACTACTTCCCTTTACCGGCGTAATCTTTAAAATAAAGAAGAGTAACACGAAGTTCAACATTGTCTAAATTCTGAAAAAAACAATTACGTTATTCATATTTCTAAATAAAGTAACCACTAACTATCTCGCATTACAGAATTACCATAGGCACAGGATGTCAGCTTTCAAAGTGCTTAATACTGTTGTAAACAAGATATAGCAACAACAACAACAACAACAACAACAACAACAACATGGTGCCAAACACAAAAACAAAGCTTCTACTCACTACCTTTATAATCAGCCTAAGCACAGTACGAACATACACTGGAAATGTTCTATACTGGTTTGCTCTTCTAAAGTTGTCATTGCTATTTGTGACGTCCATCCCCATAATAGGAATATCGGAGAGAAATGGAAGACACTGGGAAATACTACACCATTATCATCAGGAGTTCTTTTCATAATGGTTGGGGCAAAAAAGTTCATGACATACGAGACGCGGGTTTTAAATAATAACATTGATGATGGAAAAATTAAAGTCAGTGTATTACAAGTACGACAATGTACAATTGTTATTTCTGTTTTAGAATTGTGCCGGAACATTTTTATAATCGGTTTAATCGCTTAATCAGAATAACAATTGAAGTCTTTATTATTATTCTACACAGACTCTCTCTCTCTCTCTCTCTCTCTCTCTCTCTCTCTCTCTCTCTCTCTCTCTCTCTCTCTCTCTCTCTCTCTCTCTCTCTCTCTCTAGCAATTCTGGATGAAAAATAATCTCAGGATACTAAGTAAATACCTTCATTGAGAGGCGACGCATCTCAGCCACAGACAATAAATTACCGAAAAATAAAGGTGATTTAAGTAAAGCTTTAATATTTTCTTCGTGTGTGTTATATGCTCATAAGCCTGACAGATGCACAAGTGCTTACATGGGACAACATTGATATACTCTAAACAAAAGCGCGTGTCTTCGTATTTACTACAGTACATTAAGTAATGTTCTAGCCGCTCCCTTCACACGGTCAGCGCCACCACTGGATGAAGAGCAAGACAGTTATCTTATAACCATAGGCACCCCAGTTGCCTCAAGGTACACACTTTTCCTCACTTCCTGACCTCGCGCTGCCATCGCCTGCAAACTTTTCCTGTTGCGTCCTGAGGTGTGGAACATATTTTTGACGCCTCGTGATTCTGGTGAGCCTCCGCGACAGCAGCTGGCTGGTTGGGGCGGCTGGCCGGGATACGAAGACGTGTCAGCTGCCTACCTGACACTACTACGAAAACCTGGACAGCCCCTCGTTCCCTGCAGCACGCGATGCCGTGAAAGGCTTCACTAAGCAAAGAAATGTGCATTTTTCCCCAAAGCGCCTTATTCTTCACATTACGTTACGTTTTGTGCCGTTACCTGCATTCACATCACTCTCTGTTCTATCTGAATAATTCATGGTGTCTGTTACATTCTGATTCGTGCCTTTCCTTCTTATGTTTCCTGCTTCCACTTTATTTTCAGTTTCTAAACATTTTCGGGTGTCTTTCAGGTCACGATCAATATAAGAAACGTTAAAATTTGATACATCTCGAGGATACTTATTCTTTATGCACCATTTTCTATGGAGATTCTACGTGTGTGTGTGTGTGTGTGTGTGTGTGTGTGTGTGTGTGTGTGTGTGTGTGTGTGTGTGTGTGTGTGCGTGTGCGTGTGCGTGTGCGTGTGTGTGTGTGTCTGATTCGCCATGGTCTTCATTACGTGCTGGACTCATGACCTCCAGCTGTGGCTCTTCCCGTAGGCATTTGTAACTCAAAGAGGTGACCTCACGCAGACTACACAACTCCAAGTTATCTTTTCTGTTGTCTTTCTCGCATCTTAGTTTTCACAGGATTAACAAAAATATAACGGAATGTTCTCACCAGTCACCATGACTGTACTGGATATCACAATTGTGCTTCTCTTTACTCGAATTCAATTTCACATGAACAATAAATTTTGCCTCAGATAGAAATACTATTTGATTTTGTAACTAATTGCCGTTAAATCGAAAAATGTATAGAAATATTAACATTTTTCCATGAATTTTGATATATATATATATATATATATATATATATATATATATATATATATATATATATATATATATATATATATATATATATATATATATATATATATATATATATATATATATATATATATATATATATATATATATATATATATATATATATATATATATATATATATATATAAACTTTATCTTAGCTTACACACACACACACACACACACACACACACACACACACACACACACACACAGCGGTAAAGGAGCCGAGTCTATTGGCCACTATGGCTGCCAAAAGTTCGAACCCCTCCAGGAGCTAACCTGGTTACCTCTGGGATTTTTCCGCTGACAAGCGGGTCAGTTACTGTCTCCCCCGACCAGGGGGATCGGGTGTGTGGTGTGAGGTCACAGTCTTACCCAGTGATCGGTAATAATGAACCCTGAGCTCGCACTGAGAGGGTAACGGTTGGTGGTTACTGGTCCGCTCGCGATGAGGCCTTGGTGAATTACACAGCAGGCACTCTAGTCTTACTTCACCGGAGGAAACACTTACAAAAACACTATATATGAAGATTGCAAAACCCAGACTAAGTGTGTGTGTGTGTGTGTGTGTGTGTGTGTGTGTGTGTGTGTGTGTGCGCGCGCTTCAGTATTGGTGGTGACCCTTCCCTGCACTTTCCCCACCAACACTGCCTCGTGGGACTGTGCCGGGAGAGGGGAAGGCAGAGGAACACAAGTTATACTGAGGGAGGAGCCTTGAACTACTAACTAACCGCTCTTCTCCAACACAAAACCCTCAGGAATAGCATGACTCTCACTTAACTTAGTTCTGCAGACTTCTATTGATTGTAAAACCCTCTCTGAGGAGTTAGGGAGGTCAAGTATTTCTGGCAACTCTCTCTCTCTCTCTCTCTCTCTCTCTCTCTCTCTCTCTCTCTCTCTCTCTCTCTCTCTCTCTCTCTCTCTCTCTCTCTCTCTCTCTCTCATCCTTCTCTGTTCTTGTGTCAGTTTCAGATTTTGTTCTTGTACCAGTTTTGAATCTTGTTTGTTCTTCATTAGCTGGTTTTTACTTACATTTCCCGTTTTTCCCCATTACCTGAGATTTATTATTTAAAACGCTAATTCATTGTAATTACTCAACTATCTTTATTCTTTACGTATGTAGCATTGTAATTACAGCACTGCCTCTTTATTCACAAAGTCTCTACTGTCGTATATAATGAAAAAAAATCAGCAATGTATTTCAATTCCTAGATCTCTTATAATATGCATCAACATACATTCCTTGAGATCTCTAAGTATAAGGTTTATATTCTATTATCTATTCCTGAAATACTTAAGACACGGAACTACAATATGGTCCTCGGTTACATTCTCTAATGATAATCTACTGTAATCAGCACTCACATTTACTATTGGTACCTAGATATCTACATGACCGTCATTTTGTGTAAAAATCTCTATTTTCTTTCACAGTTTCATCCACGCATTCAATTCCAGTAAAGCTAAAGACCCAACTCATAAAAAAAAAAAGTACGCCACTCACCATTAATTAAGTATTCCAATAATTAAGTTTAAAATACATAACTTTTTTTTTCTTTTACCTTGGTTCATATCATATAAATATTCTTCAATGTATTACAAGTGCAGGATATCGTTATGTCATCAAGAGGCCTTCAATCAAGTATCATCCTGCGCTGGATATATTGCAATGCCAGTCTTCCTGTTTTTGATTATACGTATTGATTGGTTGGGATTTTTTTTTTTCTGTCCCAGTCGTCCTGTTTTGTAATTAGACATGTTGGTTAACTGAATGAGGGAATTTTACAGTCACCAGTCGTCCTATTTTGTAATTCGACAGACTGATCGAGAGGTTGATGGAATTTTGCATTGCCTGTCTTCTTGTTTATAAGACGGAGTGATTGAACGCTCGGTCTTCTACGCAGCAACTTTAGCTACCAGATGCAATTGACACAGGTTGTCTTGAATCATTACTCCGAGGCTTTCTTGGTTATTCTCATAATTACTAAATCAAGTTGCTTTACATCTTCCACTTGCTTGCCTTGAGTCAGTAGAATAACTGAGAGAGTGTCAAACATATTAAGTTATATTTTTCCAAACTCAGTTCTTTCCTTCATCTTCGAACTAATTAATCAAAGTGAGGAAATCTGATCTTCCCTCTAATAGTGTTAAACCTTTACACGTCAATAACAGCGACAACTTGACAAAACAAAGAATAATAGTTGTATAGGCACTGAAAAGTTTCCATTCCTCCATTTTGCTGGCAGTGTGTCCTGTATTATGCTCTGAAATTGTGCCAGATCACTTTATTTTACCTTAAAAGAAAGTATATTACATTTCCGTAAAATAAATAAATAAATAATAAACAAATAAAATAAACCTAATCTAACTTAACTGTAACCAAACCTAATTCATCAAGGGGGGCGGGGCGGAGGGGGGGTCACACGTGGTAAAAGCTTAAGGATGGAAGGCCCGTGGAAGAAACATACTTGAGGAAACCTTGCAGTACATTGATCTCTTCAGTGGACTGGTGAGGGTGTTCCAGGTTCTACGCCCTCGCACCCTGCCCGGCCCATCCAGTCTTCTTAGCTCATGCCCTGAAAACTGTAGTGAGCATCCATAAAAATCAGCGTTATGCACCCCTGAGGAAAATGTTATCGCATCCACTCTCCTCCGCACTGCACTGTGGAGCCTCGTTGTGGATGAGTTCGTGCCTGCTTGGGAGAACCTTCCACCCTGATTTAATGTTTGTGAAAGCTCTGGGACACTCAGACGATACCCGGCGGAGGCAAGATTAACAACACTCAGCTTCCCTCGCTGCTTCCTCAGCTCTTTAAAGGATTTTTCCCTCTTCTAATAGTACCGAGGAAAATAATTAGATACACCAACTCCTGTTTCCTGTTTCCCTCTCTTCTCCCCACACTCATATTTTCCTCATCTCTTCTTTTTCCTCCTCCTCTTCACCAACTCCTGTTTCTATCTATCCCACGCTTATATATATATATTTTTTTTTTTTTGCTTTCTGACTCTTCCTCCTTTTTTTCATCAGCTTCTGTTTTTCTTTCTTCTCCCACACTCCTATTTTACTCCTCTCTTCCTCTTCCTCTTCACCAAGTCCTGTTTAGCTCTCCTCTTTCACACTTCTATTTTCCTCCTCCTCTTCATCATCATCATCATCATCATACGTACAGTCGAATCACTGAAAATTTATAATATCGTAAATTCGTGACAGTATTTTTTTCTTTCATTCACAAGAACCGTGGCAGCGCGGCTCATACCTAACACATCACGTTGCACGCAAAGGTTCTACTTTATGCAAGTTTCCTGGAGTCTGGAGGAAATACAACATTTTCCTTGGGTATATGATTTCCCCGTTCAGAAAAAGATCACAACGTTGTGCCTCAGTAATACTTTGTGTGATATTCGCTAACACACCTCACACATTCAGTATTTTTTACAGTTCAAGACGCACTTCGTTGTGATTTATCGCACCACTTAAACATTATGTTAAACAATCATATCTATAGGCAGAGAAATTGATTAGCCAATTAGCCCTCCTATTTTTTTCAACAGACAAACGAAGAAATTTCAATGAAACCATGTCATCAGCAATTTCAACAGATGAAATGAGAGAAAGTATCAAATAGCTTAGTACGTCAATCCAGTATCTGAAAAATCATCGAAAACGTAATCTAAACGTGACAGAAAAAAGGTGGAATCTTGTTCCTTGCTGTTAAGTCAAACAAATGCACACACACACGCACACACACATGCATACACACTATACAGACAATTAAAATGAGTCTAAAAAAAATAAAAATGTTGAGAAGAAAAAAAATAAAATGAAATTTGAATTACAGATTAATCCATCTATAAAAATTTCGAAGCTTCAAAAGGAATAAAATATAGAAAATCCATGGAATTTAGTAATTACCGGGGAAAGAATAGAAAAAGGAACATTTTTCGAGCGGATCCCTGAATCCCCGCGAAGCAAACACAAGTTGGAATGCGAGAAATGTTTTTAAAACCAAAACAGTAAAATAAATCACAGGCACATCAGTTCGCGCTTCATTGTGTTCACTTGGTTCTATAAATTGAGGATAGAAAAGCTAAAAAATAAATAATTATCACTATAACTCATTACTTCAGTTATCGGACACAATCAGCCTGCAGACACCCTTGGACCTGGACAGATAGATAGCAAATGCAATTCCATATTATCAAATGTAAAGTGCTTTGCGCGGTTAGAAGTCCACACAATAATTACACAATAAAGAACGAGCTTCCGGTAAGATCAGAGGACGAAAAAGATTTATGAGTTTTAGTTAGTTCTGATCTTTCTTTTTCTGAGTGAAATCAATGTATAAATTTGTCTTGTCAGAGACAAGACAAATTAGATATTGGATGTTAGGATTAATTTTTGTAAGTGTTAAAGGTTGTCCCGAAGTGATGAAAGGTTGTCCCGAAGTCCCGAAGTGATGAGTCATTAGGGAGCTTTTAAGAAAAATATTAGATAAATTCATGGGTGAGAACGACAGGTAGTGTCTCTTATTTTCTTATGTTTTAAGTAACACAAATGCTTAAATATACATTAATAAGTTTTTAATTTGCGCTTCTATGTTTACTCATTATTGTTGGAAAACCAAGAAAAATCACTTATCTTGAATACTTCATTTAAGCTCAAAATTATACTTGCAATATTAAAGAGAACTCACCTAATTCATATTTCAGAGGACACTAACTACAAACCTACCTACCTACAAACTGTCTACCTTGATACATTGACCTTCTAAAGCAAAATGGTGAAAATATCTCAGGGAACATTTGTGCGCTGAAGCGAGAAGCTAACGGAGTAGGTCTTGTTCCCTCCCTCAGTATTCTTGGTATGGCTGCTGCTTCTCTCCCGGCACAGGCTGCGCTGGTGGCGAAGGTGCCTGGGAGGGTCACGAGTTCTTGCACACACACACGAATGCCTATCCTTGACTAGGCAATTGTGAGAAAATTTGACTGATACCGGACTGGACTGCTACGTATAATGAGGACAGCAATCTTCATATACGTATATTTTTCTTATTCATAATTTTTTTCTAGTTTTACTGGAGTGAATCAAGTGTGTGTGTGTGTGTGTGTGTGTGTGTGTGTGTATGTGTGTGTGTGTTATGAAACTAATCCTTACAGAACAAATATGGCAACGTTTAAAGTGTGACTTGCTCCTTTACGGACGTCGATGTAGTGATTCAGAATGTATGTGACAAGGGCAATGTGTTGCAGCAAAGGGCCAAGGGCGGGATACTGGTGACTATGTTTGTAGGAGGGCTGGAGAAAGTTAATGAGGTTGCAGGAGAGTAACCACGCCACGGGGGGAGAGAAAGAAGCACGATAAAGCAAACGAAAGGACACTATTAGATCTTTATATGACAACTGGCGCCGCAACACCTGAGGTAATTTGGCACAGCTTTTGTAATACGCGTATTTCATGAGCGGCAATACTAACGTGAAGTGGAGAAAATATTTTCATCTACTGCTTGACCCTAATCTCCACAAACGTATTGTCTCATCCCCAGACTACACAAGCAGAGGTAAAAAAAAAAAAAAAGAATAACCAAACATACAGCACAGTAACGTAAAGTAGGTATCTCTAGGGGTGAAACCTTACAACCCTGGGATGTCTTCTCTACTTACACGCATTCAGAATTTCGAGTTGAATAATATAGAGTAAAGAATGGGCATCAGGCGGCACTTTTTTTTTTTTTTTTTTAAAGGAAATCTCGCTTTCTTGACTATATTTTCTAGGGCAATTTCCGATTGGCATCTGCGTCTCTTCTTTCCCGGACGCCGTGTCAAGAATTTTGGCAGAAAAGAGTTTCCTGATGGAAGGTTTAATGTAGGAGGAGGTTTGAGGAGAACTGTGAGTGAGTGAGGAGCAGCTTTTTTTTTTTTTTTTTTCTTTAGAAGTTAATGAGCATACATGCGATGTGCGGTTGTGACAGGTGTGGGAAGGCATTTTCTATGGGATGTAGGTTTTTCATGATTCACTTTTTCTTTTACTTTAGAAGTTAATGAGCATACATGCATCGTGAGGTGGTGACAGGTGTGGGAAGGCGTGGTGAACGGACGAGTGACGCGAACCATGTGTGTGTGTGTGTGTGTGTGTGTGTGTGTGGGCAGGCCAACAAGGATCATGCATGGTATCACTTGTAACACTCGAAGCGCCTACCAGCTGATCAGACTTTGCCTCTTCATCTTACTGCATGAATTTTCATCTTCCATACTGGAAACTTTTCCTTCCGTGTACATTGCTTTTTATTCTTCATTCTCCATTTCAACTTTTTTTTTTTCAATAGATGTGTATATATGGGTATGGTTTTACGTACCTTCTCCATGGTTTCCTCTTCAGTGTCTTCAAGCAACAAATCAAAGCCAGTGGTCAATCACAAACGGTGACATCTTGCAACATCTACAATAACACCGGGCAACTCACCCTGCTGCATCCTGGGCAACCCTTCCATCCTCCCGCCAAAGTAAAGTGTTGTCAAATCCAACGGAGATTCAGAACTGCCTGAGTACCAAAACAGGCAGGATGCACTCGCTTGTCTGGCATCTTACTGAATCAAAAAGTTGCGAGTACAGATCCAGTAACCGCTGCCACTTTTCCAATCTAATGTATTGATAAGCAGTGACGTTTTCATTATAATTCTCTAATTTTCCCCAGGCGTGTGCGTCGAGGATGAATAAAGCAATCACACGCCTTTTTGTAAAGTTCAGCGAGACGATCAATGCTGCGGACTTGTTGCTTTGGCCTTGCAGCGACTTAACAGAGCCACTTATTAAAGAAGGTTCTGTCTATAAGAGTGTTTGATGCACTTCGGAGAACGTCATATAAATTAAAGTGAAAAAAAAAATAGATATGAATGGAATAATATAAAAGAAAAAGAAAAGAAAATGGAAAAGAATAAAATAAAATAATTAACAAAGGTAAGAAAAGAAAACGAAAGTAGGAGAGTAAAAGAAAAGAAAACAATAAACTAAAACAATATTGAGCTGAATAGAACAAAATAAAAGCAATTAGACAAGGTAAGAATAAAAAAAAAGAAAATAGAGCAGAAGATAAAGAAATGAAAATAGAACAGAAAAAGAAGAACAGAATAGAAATGAATAAAATGAAAAAGAAAACGGAACACAACAGAATAAAGTAAAAGAACAAGAAAATAGAATATCAGAATAAAATGGAAGGAAAAAAATAGTACAGAATAAAGTAAAAAAGAAAATTTAATAGAATAAGAAAAAAGAAATACAAAATAGAATAAAATAGAATAAGATCAAAGCAAAAGAACAAAGAAAACGCGTAACAATGCCGACGAGAGCTTGAAATTTGACAGACTGAAGGAAGTGGCTGACTTGCAGGTTGTAGGTGTAGCGTGTAGGTGTATAGGTGTAGGTTTAGCAGACAGGCTGACATCAAAACCAAGTTACCTCCATTTTTTTTTCTTTAAGTGTGTGTGTGTGTGTGTGTGTGTGTGTGTGTGTGGTTACATTCAAAGTTAACAAACATCTACATACTTTAATAATTTGATACGGCCACTTAAGTTTCTGTGTAGCTTTTGGCTTTTAGAGGTAAATACATTAGGCCATGTGCCCTGGCTCACTCCGACTGGTGAAGATGGCTGTAAGGTTAACCATCCCGGCTAATTATACCCTAAACCTTGTGGACAGAGAGAGAGAGAGAGAGAGAGAGAGAGAGAGAGAGAGAGAGAGAGAGAGAGAGAGAGAGAGAGAGAGAGAGAAATATAAACTAACAGACAAGCAAGCAAACAAACAAACAAACAGATTTGTTATGGCAAAGGCGACAGCGATGTAGAAACACGAAGTCAGACAACCAGAGAAGCGGACTGCAAAAAATTAAAAGGAGGAAAAGACGGAAGAAACAAAGACGTGCAGGTAAAGGGGCAGGAGTGGGTGAGTTCACGTTCAGGAGTAGGAGTGGGTGAGTTCACGGGACGCCCCTCAGGAAACAGTCTTTGGAAGCTGGGAAGTAAGCAAACACTGATATGCTAAAGTTGCCTGCGAGCTGCCAGATTTCAGCCGAGACAAAGAAGGGAGTGTGTGGTAGGTCGGCATTTTCCCCATCAGCAGGGCGAGGAGCGGCGTGCAGCCAAGTTGAAGTGGAGGTGGCACGTTAACCGCGACGCCTTATCTTACCCAGTGCGTTGTCGTGTGTGGAGGGGACCCGCTAGCCAAATGCCGTGTTAAGAAGATTATACGAGGGGAATATAAAGTGGAAAGATGGGGGGAAGGGAGAAAGTACAGCTGGCAAGTGCAGAAAAGTATCACCCGTGCAGGAGAGCTATAAAAGATATCACAGCGGGGAACACAGCGGCGCAGTGTGAAGGATTGGACACTGACAGCTTTCCGGGGCACGGTGATGACAGGGCTGGGTGACGACTCCACCTTTTTTTTTTTTTTTATTCATGGACTGAGCTGCATTTTACGAATAAACACAAAGCCAGAGTGTGGTGTTAACATGTACATAAAAAAATATTGTACACTTTTTTTTTTTTTTGCCGGGGGGGGGTGGTGATGACATGACCAGCCCGTGACTTTACTTTGTTTCATATTCGAAAGTTAATCTGTGTTTTAGGAATGTACACAAAGCCTGGCGGTGGTGTCAATATGTCTACAGAGAAAATGAGTGGGGAGCTAAAAAAAAAAAAAAAGTCACAGCAGATTGATATGACAGAAATGATGACGTGATGACAGGAACAGACGATGGCTTCACTTTTTTCATCCAAAAAATAAAACACAAAACCTCGCAATGATGTTAATAAATTAGATAAAAAAATATAAAAAAAAATCTATGAGATGAAGAAAACGAAGAATGCTTATGCTAGAGTGAGTCTATCAATCACCATTACCAAAATTTTTTTTAATTAAAAAAACTTACTGAAGTTATTGAGTCTACATGAAATGAGGTGAAACAGAAAAAATAATGCAAATAACACTGAATCCATCTTCAGTCCATCTTTCAATAATATCATAGAAAACCTAGTAATGGTGTTAACAAATTTAAGATTAAAAAAATTAGTGAGGTGAGAAAAAAATGCGAAAACTAGAGTGGAACCATCCATCACCATTACCGGAGTGGACGCGGCAATAACGTGCTATACTGACGGGCGTGTGCACCGGGCCCTCATAAAGCACGATAAAATCCCTTTGTGAAGAGATATAATCAAAGACAAATTATTCAATCATCTACACGAATACGAACACGTGTCCCGCATGCCTTGCCTCTCCATTTCATCAGCATTCCATGACCTGTGTATAGCAGTGTCTTTCTCCCTCCTCCCCCCCTCTCTCTCTCTCTCTCTCTCTCTCTCTCTCTCTCTCTCTCTCTCTCTCTCTCTCTCTCTCTCTCTCTCTCTCTCTCTCTCTCAATGGTTCGTAACCTCATACATTTCAGCATCTTATCTTGGCAGATTCTAACAGGCTGTTGTGGAGGTCATTAAGGTTTTCAAGTGTGTTATGATTCTAGTAATCGTTAAATAAGGATTCTCCAGCATTAATTAAAGAAAACATCCACGAGAACCCGGTTAATGGTCTCTTTGGTCTTTTAAAATAGTCCTCATGAAAGCCCAGAGTGGTTTAACAATAAAGGTGAACTAAAAAAAAAAAAGAAAATAGGTTTTCAACTTGTAAGAAGCATAATTTACCGCCTGATTCACAAAGGATAGCATGATGTTAATCAGAAGGTAGGTCAACGCTGATACTTTTTTTTCTCCTCAGTACTGCAGGATGTGTCGTAAATTTACATACATTCAAATAACACGTAAGAGAAATTATCAAAGTTCACTTTCGCTGGATTAAGCGAGATGTAAAAAATGAAGAAATGAATACTGATAGCCAACCGGACTTTTTTTTAATTCCTTTGGCGGAGGAAGTGTGCAGCCTTCTTCCAACGCGCAGTAAACACACACACACACACACACACACACACACACACACACACACACACACACACACACACACACACACACACACACACACACACACACCAAATAAAAATCCACATCGTCCTACTGCCACATTTGTCCTACTGCCAGAACCTTACAAATACATTTACTCAGGATTTTACCAGTTTAACTACACAATGAACCATCAACAAACGCAACTGAAAGGTAAGGCAACTCTAAAAGCCGTACTGTTGAAGGAAGTTGATGTCAGGATCTTGATTAATTTCCTGGAGCTCCGACTTATAATCCGGTGAACCCAGTGGAGAAGCAAAAATAAAATAATAAACACAAACAGACAAGCCGAGACACACTTCAAAAGATTAAACGTTTCACAGGATGATGCAGATCTCGCACGTCTATTTCATTGTTTGGTGGTGGGAAAGCAATAGTCGACGCCACTTTGTTATTATTACGTACTATCATCATTATCGTTATTTGTCATTATTATTATTGTTATCATTATAATCGCTAATTTAATCTTCACAAGTATCGTCGTCGAGACCACACATGCGGTGGCCGCTGTGTCCCGTGGCCGCCACAGAGGTGTTGTAGTGGCGGCCAAGAGAAATCACCAATTAAGACTTGCCACGCCGCAGATTAACAAGGGGCGGCGGCGAGCTTGGCGTACCCATGCGGAAAGGAGGGAATAAATGTGTTTGAATATTATTAAAGTGAGAATGTTGATGCGTGGCGGAAAAGATATATGCAATATTAAAAACTTTTTTTTTTTTTTAGAATGCATAACGGATATTACAGAGTAAATGAGTCCATGATATTAACTGCCTTGTAACTGAGTACATATATCGAGTTATTTAATTAATAATTCGAAAAAAAATATACAAATTGGCTTCATTTCACACCTGCAGCTAGCATGGCCGGGAATTACTTTGAGCAGTGATGGAGTGAGTGACTGTGATAATTAACCTAGCTACACCACACACGGTCTGTACAGGTGCTTGCCGATACTAACGCACCACTACATTACTGTCGTAAAAAAGTGTCTATAGACTACTAGTGTAACACCGTCATGCTTCGCACCTGACAATAACCCTCTAACATTTTATCTTCACTTCACATTCACCCCAACATTTTATTCTTACCTCACCCTCGCACCGTCATTATTCCAACACTAAAGCCACGCCACCACCCCTTGCGTTCAACCCTTCAGGAACCCTCAACATTTCATCTCCATCACAAACCCCACATACTCCCCAGAGTCACCCCTGCACTTTATTCATACCTCACCCCAGCTCTATCATTACTGCACTACCGAAGACACGCCACCACTCTTTACACCTCCTATCATTTAGAACTTCCACTCTGCCATCTCTACCCACACACTCCCATCCCTAGACTATCATTAGTCAGCCTATTTATCGTCATCCTATGTTGTTATTATTGTCATTTAAACATCAACCAACAGCCTTACAGCTTCATCTTTTCCCTCACCTCATTACAACCTACAGTAAACATCACCAAACATCACTTCATTACTGATCACACTTTTTTTTTTTTTCAAATCTGGCATTATTCCGATGCTCCTCAATTTCTTCAACATCAGATATCATTTCCACATCCTTTCATCACTACACACTCCTTCACATACACATCATCCCCAACAATCCCTCAATCACCAAGCATTCCTTCTTCAACATCAAACATCACCTCAACATCCTTTCATCACTACAGACTCTTTTACATCAAACCACCTCCCGACACTCCATCACCACCCAGTAACCTTCTGCCACACATCACACATCATCGTCCTCCACCACTCCGTTACCACGCACCCTCAACACACTTCCTGTTCCCTGCAGTTCAAACATTTCCACGGGGCACTGTCGAGGCGCGCATGGGTACGAAACGCTGAAATATTAAGTGCACCCAAAAGTCAGGGTTATGAATACATGCATGATGGTTATCGATGCAAGACTATATATAAATCACTAGTGAGAGTCTTTGTACGAGTAAAATCCTATTATGTTTCTATTTTTTCTCCCCGGGATTACAAAGGACCCATCAGCATAAAAGCGAGGATTTTCAACATGGTGCCTGACGTTCCTCCCATCACAGATTAATATCATGTTGTAATTCCAAGTAATAAAGCTGCTATGAGACACATCCTCTTCCCCACACAGCTGCTGGTGGCCCGTCCCTGCGTGCCCTGCAACCCGGCTCGACATTTTCTATTTTATACAGACTTTGAACACAGTATTTCAAGTTTTCTGACTAAATAATTTCGGACGGTATATCGGATTTCTATGTAAATAATTTTATCATACACGTACCTTATAGCGGTAACATAAATACACACACACATACACACACACACACACAGATAGATAAACAGATAAAGATAGATGCATACATATTCATGCAACAGAGTATTTGGTCAAGTTTATATACAAAATGTTGCAGTACATGTGTAAATAGACAGCCACGTGCCAATATTTTCACCTTCCTGTGACTTAAAAATTTACGCTCTGTAAGAGTTCGGTGTCTCTTTCAGATGATAGAAAAAAAAAACTTATTATCATTTTCTTTTCGTACTCCTTTGTCAGTCCTTTCTTAATGTAAAAAAAAAAAATCATTACCGTACTTTTAGACTTATAAGTTTACCGAGAATACCCGATAAATCTAATAAAGAGGAAACTTTAGACTCCTCTGAGAGAGAGAGAGAGAGAGAGAGAGAGAGAGAGAGAGAGAGAGAGAGAGAGAGAGAGAGAGAGAGAGAGAGGAGAGAGAGGAGAGAGAGAGAGAGACAGAGAGAGAGAGAGAGAGAGAGAGAGAGAGAGAGAGAGAGAGAGAGAGAGAGAGAGAGAGAGAGAGAGAGAGAGAGAGAGAGAGAGAGAGAGAGAGAGAGAGAGAGAAAGAAATGTACATATAAATAAAATAAAAAAAAACGTACGTATCTTGTATGATGCTTCCCAAAACTACTATTACTACTACTACTACTACTACTACCCCAACCCATATTCTAACACTAATACCTGAATAACATTTAATTTCGAATCAGTACACACCAAACTACCAAAGTACGCCAAGCTATGTATTCTCTTGTACCTCAATTCTGTGTTCCAACCTCTAATTGCACCTCCTGTTTACCAATGTACGTTTCACGATGATTTCAAGCATAAAAAATAAAACTGAGAAGGCTCGAGTCCGCACCTTAAGGGAAGCAAATGTGAGAGTAGTCAAGTGACGTGCGAACAGAAAATAACATGACCTCCCTGTCTGCCTTGTTCAAGAGGACCAAAAATCTAAAATCATGGTCTGCGTGTCCTCGTAAGAGCACCAAGCGTCTTCTGAACCAGGTGAATGGAAATACTAGTCTGCTGTATTCAGAAGACAGCTTGATCCCTTCGAGGTATCTTTATAATAGTGTGCAGTGTATAAATTACGTTTTTCTTTTCTTTTCTTTTTATAATAACACCACTGGCAGGCCTTCTTTCATTACTTGGGGCGTCAGCAGCTGGAAATATTTTCGAGTCTATTAAATGATAGTGTATTGTTATCTGTTTCACCTCATACCTACATGAAAACGCTCGAGCAAAGATACACTGCAGGGTCTTCTAAGTGGCTCCGCAAGATGATATATACATAAATAGGACACAAGTAGCGTATAACGAAAGACTTAAATTTCTTTAGTCTGAGTTCGAGACGCAAATATTCTTTTCATAAAAGGAGATAGCATTCGTAAGCCACTACAGACAAGCGCCATCCACTACAAATTTAATGGAAAATCCTAAGCAAATTTTGATATTATGTCTGCTACCGGTAACATGAATAGTATCCAGGGAAACTACACAACTCAGTAATGAAAGTCGCACTCACCCTCCGCTGAATATTGACGTCTGAGAGTCGTGGTGGTAGTGACCGCTCAGGACAGGGGAGCCATGGCAGGAGTCCTGGTGGTGATGGTGATGGGTGGTCGTGCAGGTTACAAGGTCACATTAATACACTGAGGGTTCACTTGAGTGAGTCCTCTGCTGTCGAGGAGTGTTGCGATGCCTGATCCGCGTTTGCACACACTTACCATCAGTGTCTGAGGGGGGGAAGGAATATACGACTTGAAGAACAAGAAGAACAAGGGGATAGAGAGAGAGAGAGAGAGAGAGAGAGAGAGAGAGAGAGAGAGAGAGAGAGAGAGAGAGAGAGAGAGAGAGAGAGAGAGAGAGAGGAGAGAGAGAGAGAGAGAGAGAGAGAGAGTGTTTAGAATTTGAATATCATCTAACAACTTAAATATTCGTAAGTTTCAAGTCCATGCCACAAGTTCCTGCCGGACGAAGGAGAGACATGAACACTCACGCTCTAAATCAAGTTATATTGCCCTCGATTACAAGTCAGCGGCGCGGCTCCCGATATAGTAGCTGGAGTCCCTAAGCCTTTACTAGTCGCACGGGGTCTTTGCTCGCCCACGAATATAACACGTGCCTCTCATGTGAGTACCGCGCATACATCACAGGAAGGGAACAGGTGGCCTTAAAATTATCAGCCTTGTCGACACTTCCCCGGTGCGCTCCTCATATCGGCCAGTTTTATTCGTTTGATCAACTATTTACGGACGAACTTAAAACGGCACCCACTTTTATCACCTGTTTAGTATTGCGCAAAGAATTTACTATTACTGAAACTCCTGCTACTTTGTTTTCTGTGTAATTCATTCCAGCAAACCCCATGAGAATAAACATATTACGTACAAACTTGCCGTCTTATTTTTTTGTTTTATTCAGGTGACTCCAACTTTGTAATTTAATATGTACAAGGATAAAAAGTAAAATACGATATATCAAAGTAAACATGCGCAAGTGATATACATCATTACCAGACTGTGTTTTTTTTTTTTTCTATCGTAACTTTCATTATTATTTTTTTTTATAATGATAATGTAAATCACACATCTTTCTCCTCCTCTTTTATCGTTGTCTCAAAGAATGATCCCTTTGTAACAAGGTGTAGTGGCGTATTGTTATTCCTTTGTGGCACATACACACACACACACACACACACACACACACACACACACACACACACACACACACACACCCACACACACACACACACCCACACGCACACACACAGTTACACAAGACAAAACTGTGCTAACACGCGCGGCATTGGAGGACAAGGGGTGGGTTGTATCCTGGCTGGTTGAGCTGGTGGGCATATAGAATACGACAGAATTCAATATCCTGAAGCAATTACACAATTCATCATAACGCAGCACTGTACAATCCTGAGACAAAAAGTGATGTTTCTGGAGGCACTCGGTGAGGCGACTCCGGCACCACAACGACACAAACACGAGCCACAAGGTTTCCCCTGAAAGGAAGATAAATTGGACCGCTGAGGCATGGCACAGGTTAATTGAGACTGTACGGGGCCATGCCAATGATGAAGGCGGCTTCTTTGTTCCTGATAGATCGTCTGTCGTTCTGTTTTTGTTCGGTAAACGCGCGAGCCAATGTGGCGCTTCCTTCGTTACGTTTTGACAACAGCGCACAAAAGCGCCCAGCATGATGGAAGGAGTGTACCCTGCGTGAGGCCGCCTTCACAGGCACGCTAGAAGGCGGACACGAACCAACTTATTGACGCGGGGCGGTAGTGGCTGTCCATCACTCCCATTTATTATCACCACTATAACGATACGTTTTCACGGTTTTCTTTTTGTTCCTAAAGGTATGAAGTATGTGGGTCAGTACTTCACGTCACTGCCCTCGGCTGCAGGTCAACATGCGCAGCAGTCACACCCTGGTGTTCGGTGCAAATACGTACACCATTATTATTAATATTACTATTTTAATTACCACCGCCACAACCATTATCATCATTATAACCATTATAACCATCGGCATTGTGCAGTATTGTTAGTATGACTATTCATATGTATTCTTGTCACACATATATGTTGAAAAAGAAAATGCTAGTCCAGACTGATGAAAAATTAAATAAAACATGAAATAACATGCAAGCTATGCGGCTCGGGCTTCCAGCGGCTTTGCCTGTCAGTCATATTCCAATCATCACCGCCACCACCCAGGTGTGCGCGCGATTTTTCCCCATCCAGCACTCACCTACAAATACCCAAGCTGAGTCCGGTCATAAAACCCAAATTTGGATTGTTACGAAAACGGCTTGGCTTTGGTAATGTGTATTTATTCATTTAATTTGCCAACTCCCGTCCGTCAACACGCAACAATGTGTTTTCTTCTGCCCGGCGAAGGGTACAGTGGGTAGGTGATATGGTGGTGGTGGTAGTACAGGTTTATGCATACAGGTTTATGCAGCGTTCACGCCTTAAAATCATGTTTGGTCTTTTATCATCCCTCCGTAGCCGAGAAAAAATAAAATTAACTTCATGTTCTCTTTTTTTTTGTTTTTTTTTCTGTGCCCTTCCAAACATTTCTTTTACAGTGCTATGAATGTTAAAAAATTACAATGCCAATGGAAGAGTGAAGGAGTCTCTCTCTCTCTCTCTCTCTCTCTCTCTCTCTCTCTCTCTCTCTCTCTCTCTCTCTCTCTCTCTCTCTCTCTCTCTCTCTCTCTCTCTCTCTCTCTCTCTCCATGTTTTCCAGCATTATACTCATTAATTTCCGTAGGTTCGTAACATTCTCATATCTTCATTTCAGTGCAAAGTTAGAAAACAAACACCAATTTCTTTATAACACTGGAATCCTTGTGATATTATCGTTGAAATAATTAATGGCTACTGTACCATACCAGCTGTACTATATTGATAATTCGCTACTGTCACTGTTGTTATGACTGATTAAAATAATTGTGCAACAACTGTCGAAAAATACGCCTTTAATAGTCGCACAACACTGGTGGTTTATTAATTTTGACACCAATACTTCAATAATCATTTTAAAACTACTCTCTGCAGCTACCATTATACAAATATTCCTGGGAGTGAACTGAGATTTGCTTTTATTCTCATTTTTCATTGGAATATCTATAGACTGCAATGCGTTCTTTTATTGAGTTCCTCAGATCGTTGCCGTAAAAAAAATCCTTATATAGTCAAGTTATTTTATATGAAACTTGATAAAATTGAGAATTACGCATTTCACTTTCAAAATACAATTAGTCAAAGCATTTTCAGGCACTGGTTATTTTATTTATTTTTTTTTTTTCAAGTACTGGCGTCCACCTGGTGTCACATTAACAGATTGATACGTATTATTTAGAAAGGCAAGACTGGCGATGGATTGCCGAGTCAGAAAGTGTTCTCCGTCTTCCAAACTCTCTTTCAAACGTGCATCGAGATCACCAACCGCAAGGACGTGTGGCAGACTACAACGCCTTAACCCTTTCACTGACACGAAACAATTACCAGTACCAAAAGCAATGCGTTAAGTCTTTATAAGCATTTACAAGAAAGATGGCGATGAAAAGGAAAACATTTTGCAATTTGTTCCCATTTTAAAGACTGTATGTGGCTATAGAACAAGTAAAGATGTCTCAAAGTAATTGGTGATTAGGGGAAGGTGTACCAAGTAGCAGTCAAAAGGTTAAGGTGGTACGAGAATAGCAGAGAAAAATAATTTTAAATGCAATGCACATAGAAAGCAACACAGTGCAAAGCGTGAATGAAAGGACCAAAAAAAAGTAAATAAAATAAAAGCACCATTGTGAAGGCAAAAACATCTGTGGTTATTGTAGAACTAGACATTTTTATGGGTGTTGTTAAAGGTGCTATGGGACTAGATTTCTTATGGTTCTTTTGGAAGGTGCGGCTGTAATAGGAGAGTAAATGGAACACTTAAGAAATTGGACAGAGAGAGAGAGAGAGAGAGAGAGAGAGAGAGAGAGAGAGAGAGAGAGAGAGAGAGAGAGAGAGAGAGAGAGAGAGAGAATGAACATTTAAATACAGAGGCGGAAACCAAATACTAAGACAGAGAAACAGACAGGTAGACAGAAACTGCTCGACATGTAACAAAGATAGTGGAAAATGTGACAAGTTTACTGCAATAACCCAAAGTGCAACAGGTGCATTATATGGGAGAAATTAGCGAGGTGAATTTAATATATGAGCAAGGCGATTTGAGAGAAGCACAGGAAGGAAAGGGGCGAGGCTGCGATGAAATTAATGTCTGCTGTAATAAGAGGCAGCAGAAAAGATAGGATGGAAGACCAGGGAAATGTTCCTGAATTCGTGCAGGTTGGAAACAGAGGGTGACACCAAAAGTCTGGACATATCAGCAATATTGGTTTTTATTTTTATTTTCTTATTCTTTATTTGCAGACTGAATGAGTTTTGTCGAAAGAACAAAATAACTTGGTAATACTGAGTGGATGCGAGGAATTATCATATAGACAGAAATTACTCAATAAAAATGACTAAAATCATGCATTTTCCCAGAGTGTCTAGACTTCTGGGTCACTCCGTAATAAATGTGTGAAGATGTATATGGCGAAGCGTGTGGAGGAGATTGCTTACGTGGAGCAGGATCGAGAGAAGTCAATGCACTCTTGTTACACTCATTATGCCAATATTTGAAAAGAAACGTGAGCTTTCCCAGGACAGCTTCGTGGTCAGAGGTCTAGTAACATAAGCCACTCCCTTCCTTTGTGCCCAAACTTTTCCTTTTTCCCTCAATTTTCCCAACAACTGCCACGTAAAACCTGGTTGACTGATTCTCATCAGATCAAAGAACTTACTGAAAAACCCTAAACACGATGAAATTGAGTGTTTTATATAAATAGACAAGTGATCACGACTGTTTCTTCAGCTTCAACGTGCGATAACTGTGACTGTTGTAATCATTTTAGAAGAAAAAAACAAGGAAAAGCGCTGTTCCCCAGCATCGGCCGCATCTTGAGACCCGCAGCACGAGCTGGGGTGGCCATCCCCGTGACGCCAGAGTGGGGAGCGCTTCTTGTTACATGGTGTGGCGCTGTGACTAAAAAACGTTACACGAGAAAGACATAGAAAGACCATCAAGAGTGGACAGTCGATGTTTCCACCCACACACTAACTGAGCATCAGACCTCTCACATGGTCCACAACACACACACACACACATTATATTATATGATATGATATGCAAGCCGTCTGGTTCTCGTAGTATAATTCAATTTCAGGACGTGGGGCCGTATCGCGCAGCGCACTCCTCTCAAAACAAAGCTATGGTGTAAGGGACAACAAGGAGGTGGCTTTAAGTGATTCGGCGCGTGAAATGAGTAGGGTGAAGTTCCACGGTTCAAACGGAGAGCCATCCTGCAGGCCAGCCCCACTCCTCTGGCCCACGTTAGTCTGCAGGCCTGCCCCTCCTCTGGGCCCACGCTACCCCGCAGGATGGTGGCCAGGCCTCACGCACCACCCGCTCCGTCCCACATCCCTTCAAACCTCCATTTCTCAGGCATGGAACTTTCTATTCACTCCCGTAAATTGATTCCTATTCAGGCAACGTTGGGACCCCAGCACTACCGACTCGAGGCCGCTGCTGGGCGCCACCACAACCACCACTAACACCACGCTCCTCACTCCAGTTGTCGATGGGCGGCAGTAATGTCAAGAACAGCCGCCCTCCCAGCCCATGCCTGTCCTCCACACGGTGAACCAGTGGTATTGTGCATGGAAATGTTCACGCCGAGTCAATACCAGAGTGTTATTACTGCACGTGCATCCACAACACTTCGGGAGGGAAAGTTTACGAGATCTACAAACTGAATTCCTGTTCTTCATCAAATCAAATCTGCAGTAAGAATTATCACAAAGTTCCATGCTTTACTGTCCTAGCAATTTCCTTTATCTATTATAAGAATAGTGAAAACCAGACAAAAACAGAACTAGACTCATACGCATACACTAAGCCCCAACAAACTCTCACTGTAAAGACAACGCGGCTCATAGAAGTGTAAGAAACAATGTAGGCAGGTTTCGCGTCACCATCTACGTAACATATTCGTACTTTGCCTCTGCGGAATTCGACTTCATAATCACCAATATATATATATATATATATATATATATATATATATATATATATATATATATATATATATATATATATATATATATATATATATATATATATATATATATATATATATATATACAAGCCAGACGTCACAGCGAAAGGATAGAAGCCAGGACAATGCAACGATTATAATCTCTCTCTCTCTCTCTCTCTCTCTCTCTCTCTCTCTCTCTCTCTCTCTCTCTCTCTCTCTCTCTCTATTTTAAGACTCTAGTCAGTCCAGTACACTTTATTGAGGTTTCTAAAAGTACTTTGATCGTTCCAGAGATACAGGAAGTTCAATAAGTGGGAGTTGAATAAGAGAACATTATAAAAACCCAATTATTCATCAAAACCCTTTAAAAATGTACCTTACGAACGTTCACTACTTAAAAAATACGACCTTGAACACACACAAAAAAAAAACAATTACCAACATAAACTTCAATTACTTCAATTACTTCAACAACTCAAAGACTGGCTTCAATTACTTCAACAACTAAACAAGTATAACCATTATGATCGCCGCCTTTCCTACCATAACATTATTTTCCCTTTCAGTATACACGACGCGTCACTCGCCCTTTGAACAACGCCTCGGCCACACCACACAAAGCATACGTGATCAGCCTGGGTCTCTTCATCTCGTCACACCTTTACGTATTACAATCAGCACCGCATTAACCTGTCCCTCTGTACGCTGTTGTGCTGGATTTGCAGCGCGTGGTGGCGTGTGGGGATCAAGGGACAAAGGGAATAGCCATGATACAAAAGTACATGCCTAAGCGAAACTATACTGGTTGACTAAAGGGTAAAAAATTAGTGACGTATTTTATTGAAGGAAAAATCCATCAAATTCATCCACACTTAATTAATTAATCTTGTACTGGGAGTAAAAATGGAAACGCTAAGATTCGTTCATATATATATATATATATATATATATATATATATATATATATATATATATATATATATATATATATATATATATATATATATATATATATATATATATATATATATATATATATATATATATATATATATTTTTTTTTTTTTTTTTTTTTTTTTTTTTTTTTTTTTTTTTATGCATCGAGGAGGCTGGCCAGTGGCAGAAAAATGGAGAGAGAAAAAATCCGCTTAGCTACCGTCACAATAAAAATCTTTACTTCTTTATTGACAGTCATTGCTCTCTCTCTCTCTCTCTCTCTCTCTCTCTCTCTCTCTCTCTCTCTCTCTCTCTCTCTCTCTCTCTCTCTCTCTCTCTCTCTCATGCATCTATATTTACACACCTATGTCTGATTCTTCCCTTGTCAAGTCTATCAGCACTACATCCAACACCAGAAAAATAACGAACAAAGCAGCATCGCACAAAGGTGTTAATATAACCTGACCTCACCTCACTTCGCCGTCGCCCTTCCTGCTTCGCTTAATGATAGGACTATCAGAGAGACATTTTTCCCTTGTACCGAAGTTTCAGAGTCAGGCGGATTAATTCTGCCGACCCCTCGCTTGTGGATTTTACGAATAATCTACACCAATATTTATTTCTAGCTTACATATTTTCTTTGCAAACTCTAATGGTGTTTAACAGAGTGAGGGAGAGAATGTGTTTTTTTTTTTTTTCCGTATTCTTTTCAAATAAGTATAAAAGTCAAGAAATCTTTATGCATAGGTATATTGCACGATATGTTTTTTTTTTCGGTCATGTGTGGGAGCAGGCGATGCATCAAGTTTACATTCTCTTTATTCATACTCGTGTTTCATGGATACTAACGTCCACGTTTAGAGGGAGGAGGTGAACGACACTGGATCAATTTCACATCATTTACTTCTTACACTGGGGACATTAACGTGACCGGGTATGAAAGGGGAGAATCATTTCCTGTCCATCTCATTATTGCAAGAACTGATCAGGATCGTCACTCCTTCATCCCTTCCACGGGTAAACTCCGGAACTCTTTACCCCCTTCCTGGTTTTCCTTCTTCCTACGACTTTATCCGTAAAAAAAAAAAAAAATGAATATCGTCTCTTTTGGAAATAAATAGTGTAACTTCTTATACCTCCTTCTTTGACTCTGAAAGGAGCAGCCTGAAATGTACACTGCCCTGAATGTAAACAAAGGACGACCCAAACTGTGGAAAAGTTGAGGATAAAGAAAATAAAACAGAGGAAGCAAGCGCAGAATACTATTGGAAATCTGACCACCGACAGTAATTCCAATAAATAAAACACAAACCTAAAAATACGTCACGTGACAGGAATTCCCTCTCGTAAATCATGAAAGGAAAAAAACGTTCATCTGTGACTAACTGATTGCGTCTATAGTTATTTATTCTGTTGATCTTTTAGCTTGAGTTCGTGAGGAAGTAATCCGACGCAAGGTTTTCCACCCACAAATTTACTTGAAAAATATGAATAAAAGTGAAGTATATAAAGTTGAGCGTCCCGCAGCATCGTCCATACTGGAATGTGGCAGTGTATATTGGCACCGTCGTCCGTCAAAAAGATGCGGGAAAACGAACAGAATACAGGCTTTGGGTTGTACCGTCTCGTGGGAGCCATGAGGTCTGTGTGGTCTGCATCTGCATATTATCTCTCTCTCTCTCTCTCTCTCTCTCTCTCTCTCTCTCTCTCTCTCTCTCTCTCTCTCTCTCTCTGAATGGGTGGATGTGGGTGTGTATGATATAGTTTAAGAGCTTTGCATGGATGGCTTCCTCTCAACAAAGGTCATGCAATCGATACCAATCCCGCCCCACCACCAAACACAGCGTTCTTTACACGCCATGCACTCACTCGCTCGCTATGCACTATACCTACATTCCCTCGCTGTGATTCCCTCGTCGCATATATCACCCACTTCTTTTATAGACCCTGATTTACCGCCACTCGTCTGTCTCATTTATTCACTACACTTAACACAGTCGAGACACACGTCAAGACACAGGAATGGCCACAGGAGTTCGTATTATTAAATGTTTTATTCTCTCATTAGATTACTATTTTCCAAGGCCACAAAGACGATTAATCAGACTCTTTTTTTTTTTTTTTTTAACGGTGGTGGTGCAGAATCCTTGTTAACATATCACTAGAAACTGGCATCACAACTGAACGCCGTAATAACTTCCACTAGTGCTTGATAAATGTAGTAGGGATCAGACACCGAAAAGTCTGAGAATATGTACCATAGCTTAAAACCTCCTCCTTGCCTGATGCAGCGTGTGAGTGAATGATGATGCGTCTCTATGAGTTCCAACAGCCACCATTGCTGCATGTAAACTTCGGCCCACAAAAAGAAGCCCAATAAATTCCTCCAATCTAACGTAACATGGCATAGCATAACGCAACAAAACGAAACATAATACAAGATAACAATTTGACATAGTCCAGCGGAATTTTTTAGGACCTTAAGCAAATCTATCATGGAGGGAAACATCTCGTGGACAGAAAGTTAGTGACTGAAATTTAACAGAGGGAAACTTACGATATACAACAAGCGATACGTAACAAGACGACCTCCTCCCTGGACAGCGCGTGATACTATTCCATTAGATGACGTCTTTCGTGAGTAAAGGTTGATACATGCAAATAATCTGGACGTTACTCATATGTAAATGGAGTTTTCAGCTCGTGATCGAATTGTAAGGCATGATTCCAGGTGATAGATGGGCGCGTTTGGTCACATCGGCATTCCGCAGCACCGCCAGGGCACGCGAGGGTCGATGCAGGCCGTCTGTCGTACAAGTGACCGCATTCATATCCCTGAGATTAAGTATAAGATTTACTCCAGGGTGCCTTACCGCATACGTCTTCCATAATCTTGAATACAGTAAGGACTGGTTTGGGGAGATTTATGGTGATCTTACGATTTTCATGGCTTTGTGGAATTACTATACTTTGCTTATGATTTTCTATACATATTGCAGTTTGTGAATTCTTTTCAATATACTAGATGCAAAATGTATTGGATATTTTAGGCAAACCCCTCCACGTGCTACAGTCCATGTTATTTTCTTCTTTTAAAAGTGCTGAATATACAATTAAATGGATATTAAGCCTCCAACAGATACCTCTAACAAAAACTGTCCAGGAAAGAAGACAAGACAGTTTTTTTTTTTCCGGACGTTACCAGCATGGCAAAGCAGCGACGCAGTGGTGGATCATCAGTTGTCTTGTCTTCAATTGTGCTTTCAACAATACAAAACCACTCGACCTTTGTTCGGGCCTGAAGTGCGTCAAGTAACATTCGGACATGACGGGTGGTGCTGCTTCTGGCTTTCTTTTCACTTATGTATTCAAGAACATCATCCGCGGTCATTGGTGAGTTCAATAATGGATGGAAGTGCCGTGTTCCATTACTTGATGTCCACCTAAGTATGCTACCTTATGATTCGTAATAAAGTTAATCCCTATTCAACTCCTTGTAGAATCCCTAATGTTTTTATCTTCTATACCGTACCTTGCCCAAGATAAATTTTTCCCATGAACATTCCGCGAGATTTCATCCAAAGTAACCGCCTCCTTCTGAACCCTCTTCATAAAATACGTAGGTTAGAATAACTGCATATGGGGATTTTTTATCTAAATTGATTTAAATTTATTAAGATTAAAATTAAATTATATTTATTAAAAAATATCTAAAATTATCTAAATATTCCAATAGTTTATGATCTAAGAGAAGTCATAATACAAGCAACGTTTTCAGACACTAACACTCACTTAAGAGACTTCAACTTCAAAAACCGGCAACTGTAGACTATCAAGAAAAGAAGAATTAAAATGTATTAATAATTCTACTAGTATATTCAATCCTCTGGGTTTCCATTCATCATCACCAACGTCATCACTCTTTACGATTCACTGCTGGACAAAGACTTCCCCTTCTAAAAATTTGAGTTCAAGTGGTTAGCTGACCTGGTTCGGAGAGTGAATGGGTAATCATCTTTGTAGAGATTATATTAATTTAAATAAATCTAATTCATTTTGTTATCAAGAGAGAGAGGCAGAACTTATCTATATTCCAAAAGCTTGAATTCAGGGGGTCAAGTGACGGAGTTCAGAGAGCGGAAAACTAATCACCTTTTAAAATACAATAAAATTTGAACAAAAAGTTAATTCATTATATATGTGTCACTGAGCGAGAGAGACAGCAGCTGGTGATGTAACTTACATGCTTATTTCTGTAATGATTGTCAAATAAAACCAGAATAATCGGGCTGAGGCACGAGCACAATAATCTCTTCTGCTTCGCATCACTTTTCTTTACAGAGAATTAAAACGTGCACCCAAGAATTATTCAGCCAGAGTTCAATGATTTGTTTTCTCATTACAACTATTTTCAAACAGAGATGAATAGACACTCACTACCTCATGATGATGAGACATACTTGTTAAATCATCAATGCAACCATAAAAAAAAAAAGTCACCCTTGAAAATCTCATTAATTTCCACTAGAACCTGCTAAATGCATTCCGGATGAAGCGTCGACGCGTTTGGCAGTGCTGTGACCACCAACTTCCCCCCAAAACACAGGGTGAGGAGGGGACAGACTGCACAAAATTAATCTAGTAGTCAACCGCCTCAACTATTACACCTTTTGTAATTTTTTTACTTCATGTCAACAAAACTACGTGCGAACACACCACTTCACCACATGCACATTTATTCCCGCCACTCTCCGCCACCGCCACACTCGTAACTAGAGCATCACCCTTTTCCCCGTACCCTGTTCCCCAGTTACCCACTTTTTCCTCATTTCTCATCCTTACTCTAAAGCTCCGAGTCTGGTGCCCTTCTTTTCCCCTAACGTTCCTAGTTTTCACCTTGCCCTTGTAATTTTCCAGCCTTCGTTTCTTCTCTCTCTCTCTCTCTGTGGCCCGGTATTTTTCTCTCTCCCAGTTCTCTAAACCCCTATTTTGTTCCTTTCATATTCCCCAGTAAGATTAACCTGTTCTTTTCACCTCAATTTTTGTTTCATTCTATTTTTAAAACTCTAATGTGAGTTCTCAGTCTTTCCTCCGCACCCCAGTATTTACAACTTCAGCAACTCAGCCCAAATCTTAACTTTATTAGTCACACCGAGCATCATGCCTCTTGACACGCAATTCCTGTGTGTGTGTGTGTGTGCTGACGATATATGTGTATTTCTGCCCCGCTGACAACCACCACCACCACCACCGCTGCCGCTGCTGCTAACCTAAAAGTTTAGTTTACGCATTTTCTGGTGACAACTTTTTTTTTTTTTTTTATTCGCGTGCTTGTTTGTTCACATCCTGTCTGTGTTTGTGCCATAGACTGTTAAACCACCGAGTGACAAAAGTACGTGTTATTTATCTTTCTTTTCAAACTGGTGCCACATAATGTAGATTATTTTTGCGGCCGAAACATTTCTCTTGACGCGAAGCAAGGAATAATGCAAGCCACCAGCGAACAACAACTCGAATAGATAAAAGTGAGGGGATAACGTGAGTCTTTAGCCATAATAACACAGACTGGTCCGGAGCAAAACTCTCTCACACGTCAAAGTCAAACACCAACTGTTCCATATACCGCTGCGTGCCTGGTGATGCTAAATGTGTCGACGAGCCATACAAAGTGACGTTGCTTTCATCCCTTCGCCTTTAGCACCTTACAGCTCTCGATCGTACAGGGTATCCGTCTCAAGTCAAGCCATTCACCTACTGCCCTCGATATTTCTGACGGTGGATACTAAGTGCGCCAGTAAAGCCATACCGAGGGACACTGCTTTCTTTCAATCGTTCTTACTAACCTCCACCTTTTCCTTTAGATTAAGTAACATACCACCTATATCAGTAACAACATCCTCCTACGTCAGAAAGTCACCCGCCTACTTTCCCATACACGTGGCTGCGTAAATGCGAGTTATAAGAATGTTGCTTTTTTGTTATCTCTTGCCTTACATGAGAGGAAGCTACGGTATATTTTTCATGGGTTTATCATGGGTAGTTTATATATGCTCTCTCTCTCTCTCTCTCTCTCTCTCTCTCTCTCTCTCTCCTTCTCTCTCTCTCTCTCTCTCTCTCTCTCTCTCTCTCTCTCTCTCTAAATGACTTATTTTCAGAGAGAGAGAGAGAGAGAGAGAGAGAGAGAGAGAGAGAGAGAGAGAGAGAGAGAGAGAGAGAGTGTGTGTGTGTGTGTGTGTGTGTGTGTGTGTGTGTGTGTGTGTGTGTGTGTGTGTGTGTGTGTGTGTTGGATCATTACTTTAGACAGGAGAGAGAGTAATTATTACAGCAGTAAAAATGGGGAAAAAACATTCGCAGCAAAGAGAGAGAGAGAGAGAGAGAGAGAGAGAGAGAGAGAGAGAGAGAGAGAGAGAGAGAGAGGAGAGAGAGAGAGAGATGAGAGAGAGAGAGAGAGAGAGAGAGACGAAACAAAACATACATACACAAACAAAGACGAGAACGAAATAAAGAGAGAAAAAAGACAAAAAGGAGAGAGAGAGAGAGAGAGAGAGAGAGAGAGAGAGAGAGAGAGAGAGAGAGAGAGAGAGAGAGAGAGAGAGAGAGAGGAAAAAAAAGTCGGATTAATGCTCCCCGTAAAAAGATAGAGCGAGAATTGCAAAAATAGACACACGCCAATTTATTTCATGAGGTCCTGATGTTCCCTCGTGAAAAGCCGAGGGAGGAGCGGAAAAGAGCTAGGCCGCTAGGGAGAGGCGAGCTATTCCTGCATTCGACAATAAGTGAGATGGAAGGCACCAGACACTGAGGGGATATCTTTTTGACAGACCTTATTCGCCCGTTTGCTGAACGTCGAGGTATGCATAGAGTTGTACCTAGATGGGGTGGATAGAGGAGAGAAAAGAAGGGAAGGGAAGGAAAGGAAAGGAAAGGGAAGGGAAGGGAAGCAAAGGAAAGGAAAGAAAAGGAAAGGGAAGGGAAGAGAAGGGAAGGGGAAGGGAAGGGAAGGGAAAGGGAAAGGGAAAGAGAAAGGGAAAGGGAAAGAGAAGAAAAGAGAAGAGAAGAGAAGAGAAGAGAAAAGGGAAGGGAAGGGAAGGGAAGGGAAGGGAAGGGAAGGGAAGGAAGGAAAAGCAAGGAAAGGGAAAGGGAAAGGGAAAGGGAAAGGGAAAGGGAAAGAGAAGAAAAGAGAAGAGAAGAGAAGAGGAGAGAAGAGAAAAGAAGAGAAGAGAAGAGATAAACGGACAAACGGACGGACAAACACACACACACACACACACACACACACACACACACACACACACCGTAAACTAGGAAGGAGATCGGGATGCGCCGCCAACCGTCCCATCACTTATATCCACCCAGCCCAGCAGAGAACTTCTTTGCTTTCCCTTTAAACCTTCCCATGAATTACCCTTACCGCCTCCCACCCACCACTACCACCGCCACCACTTCAAACGCTATACAATAAAAAAAAAAATGCTCATCAGTGAGTGTCCGAGTGGAGAAGGCTGCTACACTTCCTTGACCTACTTGAACATAAAACATAAGAATATTATAGGAAAGCTACAAAAAGATAATAGGCCTACACATGTGGCAGTCCCTTTATCAGCTGAAATATTGGCCTTCACGAAGTTTCTTGGGATAAACTACACTATTTAATCTGATCTTGATAAGGTAATATATTTCTATATTGCTTTTTTCCATTGTTTCCTCTCACCACCACATTGTATTTACATAAGACTAACTAATTTCAAGTAACTATGCGACGCTAATGACCTCTATCAAAGTCAATGTCTTCCTTAATGTAAAAGAAAAAAAATGGAGTTTGGTTATTTGATGTCAAAAAGAGAGGATAAAATTATGATAGGACGTCTATGTATATATTATAAGCTCATTTTCTTTATACCATTATCATCATTATTACTACTATTTATCATTTATGTATTTAATTTATATGTACGACGCCTCTCTTTCCCCTTTTGTTTTCGATCACTCCTTAGGTGGCGTCACGCGCGCCCCCCAGTAAGCGGCTGGCCTCTGGACTATAAGGTTTACTCTGCACTTGGCAGTTTTGTTATTATACTGGGAGATATTTTACACAGTGTTTGGTGTCATCCCTGGATCTGGACATTACTACATGTGCTAGCGCAACACCCTAGCACAAAATATCCTCTTTGCAAAATGCAAGATAGTAACGAATTAGGTATTATTTATAAATGAAGAGTCCAAATGCAATGGTTATCGTAGAAGAGTATTAAAAGTTTTGTCAAAGAGCAAAGTCAGGAAGAAAGAAAAGTTTTCCTGCTATGCAAAAGGCAGTTAATGACTTATTCACGAGGGCAGTGTTTTCCCCCATCATAAAGAAAATAAACGACACCAGGAAGTGGAACACAAAAATTAAAAGAACACGTTGCTGTAAACATTAATGCAAACCACTCTTACGAGGACAAGACGTACCAGGAAAACACTCAACACTTCTGGGAAGCTTCTCTACCAGCCCTGACATTATTTACCGCAATGTTCATCTTGGTTTTCATCTCGCGCTCAGACAAAACGGAGAAGTCAAGTCAAAGTCAGCAGCCACGCCACCTCACAGCTCACCTCGTCCCTCACCTTATATCACATGCACACCGGAAAGTTTTCAGAAATGTGCAGCCAAGTTTGTTCTTATTTTGTGACAGTGGAGTTCAATTCAATGTATTTATTGCCAACAGTGACTATATATATATATATATATATATATATATATATATATATATATATATATATATATATATATATATATATATATATATATATATATATATATATATATATATATATATATATATATATATATATATATATATATATATATATATATATATATATATATATATATATATATATATATATATATATATATATATATATATATATATATATATATATATATATATATATATATATATATATATATATATATATATATATATATATATATATATATATATATATATATATATATATATATATATATATATATATATATATATATATATATATATATATATATATATATATATATATATATATATATATATATATATATATATATATATATATATATATATATATATATATATATATATATATATATATATATATATATATATATATATATATATATATATATATATATATATATATATATATATATATATATATATATATATATATATATATATATATATATATATATATATATATACACACACACACACACACACACACACACACACACACACACACGTCATGGCAAGCCCGGTTAATGATAATATTTTTACAGATCCCTACTATCTTAACTTATGATTGTCTAACCTAACCTTGGCATACATTCCTTCATCACTAGCTTTTCCAGACAATGATAACTGGTAGGGAGTCACTAAAGATCAAATGGAAGGCTTCCTCTAAAGAATACATCTTTACATATTTCGGAGACTGACTGAGCAAAACATAAATAAATAAATAAATAAATAAGTAAAGGCTGAAGAAAAATCCAGTTAACTTGCACTTCCTAGAATCAAAGGAAGAGTTGAAGGATACTGACCAGTTTATTTCCTAAGGAGTTTTACTATACTGTTTTATTGCTTATACAGTGTCTCACGTTCTCCATAAAAAGGTACAAGGATTTCTAAGGAGGGGTTAGTCATTACCGCCACGACAGCCATCTCGGCAACGTTTGCTCAACAAGGTCATGTAGGAAAAATAATGCGGTCAAACTTCAGCTGTCATATGATCCATTTGCTGCGGCACGTTAAAATCAATCACCCAATGAACCTTCAGCAGCAGAGCAAGCCACCGTCAGTTCGGTGTATGAAGGCGACAGACAAATACGAAGCTCAGCACTCATTCCTACCTTTTAACTCCATTTTCCTTCCCGTTGGAAATCGTGGTTCATTGGGCAGAATAAATCACCATCTTCCTCTCAACATCCTGACCTTTCCGGCTCACCCACCACACGCGGTCCCTCACAATATACGTTTCAATCACTGCGCCACATGGCCTCCAACACCAATATCAACACCAACGAGTATTTTTTTATACAAGTAATATCAAACACTGGTGTAGTTCTTGGTATTTTACATGTGTTTGATAATGTGTTTATATATATATATATATATATATATATATATATATATATATATATATATATATATATATATATATATATATATATATATATATATTTTTTTTTTTTTTTTTTTTTTTTTTTTTTTTTTTTTTATGTACGAAGGAGGCCACTTAAGACCAGACAGAATAAGGGGAAAGGTCCGTTTAATCACTGTTTCCAAAAATATAGCCAGATAAAAGTTTCCAAAAATCTGGTTAATTTAGCTCCAAAGCTGACTTGATACCCGAACTCGCACGAAGCAGGAAAAACGAAAACTGAGTATTTCAGAACTTACCACTGAAAAGAGTGAAAGAAACGATACAAGCAAACTCTTCCATTAATGTGATGAAAATAAAGATGATGGTGAGTGTACAGTCCAGAGTAGCAAGGCCGAGGGAGGCGATAAAAAGTCTTCACGTTTTCAGCAAGTGTACATTTTAGCAGATGCAAGAGTGAGGCCTTCACACCTCCAAAACAACACAGCACCAGTATTTCCTGCACACCTCACGCTCGTTCTTCATTACGCTTATGAAGTATTATCATACTATCTAGTATCGTTGTGAAAAAAAATATATATATATAAATAAATATTCAGCATAAAACTCTCTTTGGAATAATGTTTGGTGCTCTGCAAGGAATTATCTACAAATGAAAATTATTCGGTGATCATAAAAAGTAGTCATAATTTGTGTGGCCAATTTTCTAAACATTTTTTTATTGCTCCCTCTCTACATTCTTTGATTAACTGTGTGCGCGTACGTGCGTGCGCGCGCGTTTCTTTGTCAGAGCATTCCAATGGTACGCTATCATGCATTACGTAATGTCATTATACTCAATAATTTCGTGATTTTGAAAGTAATGATCGTCCCGCTAAGTCAAACATTACGGAGAATTCATAAATCAGTGAGCCATCCAGAATATAAAGACAAAGGAAGAAACACACACACACACACACACATACACACACACACACACACACACACACACACACACACACACACACACACACATACACGGTACCCTGTTAACGTGGCCAGACCGTCACTACCTGAGCCCTATCATAACACACATCACTCACGCAAGGATCACAAGGCTTACCACCAAATATCGATAAAAGTGTCGTAGGAAACATAAGAGGCAAGAGACACAGGTGATGAACAACAATGAAAGAGGAACCAATACACCATTACCTCGAGAATGCAAAACAATGATCCATGAAACTAAAATACACATCGGAGAGAAATAAATGCATGTTTGTGTGCATAATAATTTGACTTTTACCTCTAACTTCTATAGCTCTTTTTCAAACTTATTAAAATGTTATGTTGCAAGTACAGAGTGTGATTCTTAAATATATTACTGACATCACAAGTAGTTCAAACGCTGTAATGACTGTACAGCAACTGTATTCTTGCTTAGAAATCGTCTAAGGTTACCCAGGTTAAGGAAAGAATGTCATATTATTAGTAGTCAAAATGCTAAACTTGCGATTTCCATAAATAAAAGTAATCTCAAACCCCAAAACACAAATGACAAATTAGGCAGTGAAATATATCAGTGGAGAATAAAGTGGATGAAAATATCAGTTTGTATCTTATAATTTAATTCATAAAAATACATTTCAATTGATAAAAATAATGTAAATATGCAAAATAAAAATCCTGACATGAATGGAAAGAACTCAGAAAAAATGCTGTTAGAGTATCTTATAATCTCATTTTCAAGAGGACACACTGCACAGAAGATATAAAAATCAAATCAAATCAGAAGGCATGTTTGTCGGTGGCGTGGCCTGATATAGGCACAGAGAACAGAAAATAAAAAAAAAATACCATGTTTCGGTATTATATAACCTGACTTTCAAAACGGACAAACTTCTATATAAAAACCATCCAAGGAAACATGATAGGACACGTTAACCGGCGCCGTGGCATGATACAATTGAAGAGAACAAAAATACCGGCGTATCATATAACCTCCTTTCAAAACGCAAAAAACTTCTCTCTCAAAAGCATAAGAATACAAGCTAAGCGGTGATGTGGCATGAAATACTTGAAGAAAACAAAATTGAACAATAAAAAGTTCGAGTACCATATAATCTGACTTCTAAACGGACAAATTCAATCCTAGGCAAAGCTTAGAATGGTAACACACACACACACACACACACACACACACACACACACACACACACACACACAAAAGACAAGGTAGGTGGTGTCGTGGCTTGATGTCTCGTGCACCTGTGGGTCGCCTCGTAATCTCGTCCCGTGCAGCACAGTGGCCTCCAATCAGGCAGGGTACAAGTGCGCTTCATATTGGCCTCAGCTTTCATTGTGTGTCACGGGAATCAATGCAGGAGGCAAGGCTCCCTCCTACGAGTACTAGTTCCACCCCACGCGTGACGTCCATCCACCAAGCCAGTCACCACACGCCACTCACTACCTCCTCCTAATGAATAGCTAGTCTCTCTCTCTCTCTCTCTCTCTCTCTCTCTCTCTCTCTCTCTCTCTCTCTCTCTCTCTCTCTCTCTCTCTCTCTCTCTCTCTCTCTCTCTCTCTCTCTCTTTATGCATTATCAAAGGTGTGTTTTACTGGAGACTGAAAGAAGTGAGAGGGTTAGTAGATGAGTGGGAAGGTCTGTGTGTGTGTGTGTGTGTGTGTGTGTGTGTGTGTGTGTGTGTGGGTGCTGGGTGGGTGGGTGTGGCGTGGTGCTGACTGAGCAGGTGAGTGTGCGTGCCTGGAAATGGGTGTGTACATGCATGTGGGTGGGTATGTGGGTGTGGGTGCGTGTAAATGCGAATATTTTTCTTTTTCCTCCTCTTTTTTTAAGGTTCCAATTTGATACCGTACTTGAGTTTTTTGAAGCATGAATCTTTGATCAATTATTTGCGACGTTTCTTTCAGCAATTGCCACTCTGGACTGTTTCCCGAAAATACGATGTAACTCGATCCATCAGCCTTCATGTTTTATTAGCCTTTTCATCTATCGAGCTTAGTCTTAACTGGCGAGGAATTCAGCAGAAATACAAGACGAGACACAATTTCAAACTGTGAGTGAATGGAACGAGAACAAACAGATCTGTGTAGAGAAGAGTCATTATTTTATCAAGGTTAAAACGTGCCACACTCGTGAAGCGCAGATGATGGACTGATGGCGCTAAGCAATCCTAAGCTTCGGGACTTAACCGAACAGAACCGAACCAAACCAAACCAAACCAAATCTAGCCTACCCAAACCTAACCTGACCTAACCAAACCTAATTTAACCTAAATTAAATTAACCTAACCTACCGAAACTCAAGCTAACTTAATCTAACCTAACTTTACCTAATTTAACCTAACCTAATTTCACTTAACTTAACCTAACTTCACCTAACTTAAACCTAACCTAACTTAATCTAATTCAATCTAACCTAACCAACCCTAATCTAACCCAGACCACCTTTAACCTTCCCAATCATTGCAGGCCAGTACCCACTTAAGGCTGGCTGAACGCAGAAGTGCCGGAGTCTCATAACTAGCAAACAAACAACACAAATTCCCAGACTCTCTCCCCTACAGCGCTTAGGAGTCCACGCTGCGTCACTCACTCACTACTCAGGTAACAATAGGTATGCTTTATTATACAGTGTTACGGAAATGTGTCCAGGTAGTAGTTATGTTCACTATCTTGTCCTCTTGCAATGTATCATACCCACACTATCCTTTAATAAGACCCTGTGTGTGTGTGTGTGTGTGTGTGTGTGTGTGTGTGTGGGAGTGTGGAAGAAGAGGACGACGACGACGAGAATGGAAGTAAGTGGGCAAGAGTTCCCCACGCCTGCAAATAATGAGGGAAGGTATTACGCCAACACGCGAGGAAAAAGTCAAGGTGAAAGGTGCCTCTAGTCATAAAGTTTGTGGACGTCCAGGTAAACTTAGTGACTGCCCTTGTGTCCGCTACTTATGGCTTCAGGCAGGCGAGCTGAGAGACGGGCGGACGGGCAGCCAGGTAGGTAGGTAAGTTGTAAGGTAGACAGATGGATAGATAGATAGTTAAATAGATAAATAAACGGACATATAGATAGATAGATAGATAGATTTAGATAGAAGCAAATACATAGGTAAGTAGATAGATATTTAAGCAGACAGATGAAAAGACAGACATCCAGGAAAACACGCAGAGAAATAGGGACTCAAGCAGGCAACGAAGCAGAGAGACGGACAAGAAGACAAAATAGCAGACAGACAGGCAGACAAAATCAGCAGGCAGATGGGCACAGAGACAGACATGCTTACTAAATAACAAACAGACCAGCAGACAAGCAGGAAATTAGGTAGATAAGCAGTAAGGCAAGCACTGAAAAACAAAAAAAGAAAAAAAGAAATGAGAAAAATACAGAAAGAAAAGAAACAGAATACAAAGAAAATAGTAAAACAAACAAATAGAGAAATCGTCGAATAAACTAAACTACATATACACAAACATATGTACATACATACATAAAATACATACTGCATTCCAGAATATAAACGACACAGGCACAGATAGAGAGAGAGAGAGAGAGAGAGAGAGAGAGAGAGAGAGAGAGAGAGAGAGAGAGAGAGAGAGAGAGAGAGAGAGAGAGAGAGAGAAATATGAATGTACGACGTAGGTGCAAAATAACTACATGAAGATAACACTAAAATTACCTTTTTTTTTTTTTGCGTTTTTTTTTACCCCAAGCTAGAACCTCGAAAAAAAAAATGTGCGTGTGTGTGTGTGTGTGTGTGTGTGTGTGCGTGTGCGTGTGTCTGTGTATGTGTGCACGAGGGGTGAGGAGCGGGGGCGTGATGGATGGCACAGTAGCGTGGCGAGGCGCTGGGCAGGCAGGACACATGCAGGGAGGCGGAGAGGCAGGGAGCACAGGCCCCTCCCCCTTACCACAACACGAGACAAATGGCGCCAGATCGGCAAAATCACTCCCTTAATGCAGCAGTGAACGTAAAACACTAATTCCGGAATTAACTTCATTGATTATTACTCTCGCCCCATCCTGACTCCCTATTTTATTGTTTAATATTATCTCTCTCTCTCTCTCTCTCTCTCTCTCTCTCTCTCTCTCTCTCTCTCTCTCTCTTGCTTCTGCCTATTATATCACTGTACTATAACGGCGGGAGTTCGTGTTTTATCATGTGCAGTGTGAAAATTACCAGGTTATCAGTACGGTGGGTGATGTAATTCTCTTACTGGGATAACTATGTGCTTCAAACGATATTACAAAATAAAAATAAAAAAGTAATGGTTGTCTTTCCAAAGCTTGATTCGCATTCTTGAACATTTTCGCGTCTCATCTAGACTACGTTTAATAGGTTCTAGTGAGGGTTATTAGGATTTTCCAGGTTGTTTTCCTTATCATATTGATAGGTCAGTAATGGTTCTGCACTATCAATAAAAAATATTAAAAAAAACATCAATTATAACAGTCCTGAAGAGATAATAATGCCTTTCAAAATACGAAGTCATCAGGATTTTCAAGGGTTTTCCATGATTACGTTCATGATTTAACAACTGTTCTGCAACATCAACAGGAAAAAAAAACATTAGAACACTACTAACCATCTCTAAGGCCTTTGCAAACAGTCCCAGTGAAAGAAGAAAGCCTTTCAAATTACTCACTGAACCTGGATATTTATATGTTTCACCTACAGAAAATGTCACCATAAGGATATTGCGTCTCTGAGTTTTGTACTAATGACCATAATAGTGCAA
Organism: Scylla paramamosain; assembly: GCF_035594125.1. NCBI lineage: Eukaryota > Metazoa > Arthropoda > Malacostraca > Decapoda > Portunidae > Scylla > Scylla paramamosain. The sequence goes on along the minus strand of NC_087171.1, from coordinate 12,553,904 downwards.
GTGTGGGGCACAAAGACTGTACTATTAAGATGGCTTTGAGACCATATTTTTCTTCACACTCTTCAAGTATGACGGCCATAAAACATGCGAGTGCAACACAAATCATGCACCTGCCTCTGGTTCATGATAGAGCAAAGGTGAAGCCATAAAAGCAGTACATAGTGAGGGAGGGTTGGAGTCGCGTTGCACCCTCACTCTCTTCTTCACCCTTGTCTTGCCCTTGCCTTGCCTCACCCCTCCCCCACGTCTGATACAAATGAAAAGTCCCTCCTCCTGCTGGACACCGATAGTCACGCTTCTCCCTCTCAGCTACACACTAATTTCAAGAATAATAGTTTGTCACGTACAGCTCCACACACAGAAGTTTATATTTTCCAGGAAGGTGACCGTGAGACGCTGATCTACACTGTGTATACGCACCATAACTTCTCGATCTCTTCCGAGGACGGTTGTAAACATTATTCATTTGTGACTACTCGCCTTGGAATGGTTGGTATGCCAGGCCGTGATGACGCACCTTAAAACCATGACATTATAATATGGTGCTTCTTCTTGTACTAATCATTTATGCTTACAATGTTGAAATATAGCTCTCAGACCTTCATGGAGACTTTTTTTTAAATATTTCGTTTGTTTCAGAATGTATGACGCTTAACAATTTCATTTTTTCTTTTCTTTTTGAGTGTGTGTACGTAACTGAACTGGTTGGCTAAAAATACGAGAAGGTCTGGATAGCTAAAAGGAGTTCAAAAGTTATGGATACGACTAATTTAGTCCTTTAACTGCTATTTCTTCTCAAACTCAACAAAATGATCCGGTGCAACTTCAAAGCATAATTACGAAAGATATCACAGACAGCAGACGGAATGATGACGCTAAAACTTTCGAGGCTACATTTTTTTTATTTTCGTCCGGTACCATCTTCCGTCGTTACTCGAACAAGGTAACAGGACTCGCATTACTGTTACCACTCAAAGAAGATTCAGAAAAGTGCAGATCAGTGAGTAAATCCGGATGGATTTTTCTACTTTTCTTTTTTCCATCTCCAACCACGCTCTGAAGTATTTTTCTGTCTGTCGAAGTGAGGTTTCGAGATCAATTTTTTTTTTTTATGCGGCAATGTATACACAACACACACACACACACATTCACACACATTCACACACACACACACACACACACACACACACACACACACACACACACGGAGACAGCTTCCAAACTTCAATAAAATGGACAATATATCAGGTAGCATCGTTGAGTGGGTGAGAAGAGCAGCCAGACTGTTTAGGAATAAAAAGCAGCACCTGTAAAACTCGGAGGGAAACTGAATACCAGACTACTTCAGAGATGTTAGTTTCAAAGTAGGAGGAGAGGCGTAAGTGGACAAGAGTTCTCCCGCGCCGGCAAATAATGAGAGAAGGTATTACGCCAACACTGGAAGAGAGAGGTAAGGGAAAGGTGAAAGGTGTCTTTTGTGAAATGTGAGGCTTTCTGAGTGGGTCTGAGTGAGTTTGTTGGCTTCATCCATGGAATGCTTATGCTCGCATGCGCACGCACGTTGATTTCACGCACCCACTCAAACACAAACAAACAACCAGACATAAAAGTGCAGAAAAAAAAATAACAAACTCAAAGAAAGAGACAAGTAGGAGAAAGGTACACGTAAAAATATTCATACATGCACAAGTATTACAGAGAGAGAGAGAGAGAGAGAGAGAGAGAGAGAGAGAGAGAGAGAGAGAGAGAGAGAGAGAGAGAGAGAGAGAGAGAGAGAGAGAATAGGCTCAGAAGGAAGCATCAGGGAATCTATTATCAGGACGTCGACAAGCCGGACAGTGAATTGGTGGTTTACGTCCGTCAAAAGCAAGGCTGGAGGTTAAAAGATTTCGTGTTTGCATTTCATCACGTGCCCATTGAGGCTCATGTGTACTTTCCATCTCTCCGCCTCGCCGCGATGCCCTCCCCTCTCACCCTCTCACGGCACTCTTAAGCACGCCTCCTCTCTGACGCTACTACTCCTAGTCTTCCATCCCTCCCTCCCTGCCTCCCTCCCCACCTTGCCTTCCTCCTCGCTGTCTGGTTTCAGGTGCACGTTTTTTTTTTTTTCTGTTTACTTGCTTCCTTGCTTGCTTGCTTGTTTGTTTGTTTGATTCTCTCTCTCTCTCTCTCTCTCTCTCTCTCTCTCTCTCTCTCTCTCTCTCTCTCTCTCTCTCTCTCTCTCTCTCTCTCTGTCTCTCTCTCTCACATATCAATAATCTTGCCTCTGCTCAGGTGATACTGCTAAATTATTTCTACTGATGATTTTCAAATAGTTTCTTTTTTCTTTTAAACATCTCTCTCTCTCTCTCTCTCTCTCTCTCTCTCTCTCTCTCTCTCTCTCTCTCTCTCTCTCTCTCTCTCTCTCTCTCTCTCTCTCTCTCTCTCTCCAAAATAAACAACGCTTCTCACCTCGGAAGTCGTCACGAAAAAGAACTCAAACGCAAAGGATTAGCGTCTACATGCCTCAGCGGTCTAGAGTTACACTAATAATGAAAGGCAAATAGAGGAGTGAGACAAGATCATTAGAGGATTATTTAGAAAAGTAATAGTAGTAGAAGTTCAAGGGGAATAACTAATGAATCGCAACTTGAGTACATAGGAAAGTGGCTGACACCTGTTTGTAATTATGTGCTTAATATTTGTCGTTTCAGTTTGATCCTTACAAGTTAATAACATTGCAATTAGTACTACCGTGTCGATCTAGGAGAGACAGCAAATGATGGTGATGATGATGATGATGATGACTGTTCAAGTTGGAATCAATAACAATAATAATCAGGAATGACAATGATGATAGAATGACGATGATAATACTCAGAGTGGTGTAAAAAACAGTATCATTAATGAGACCAATTAGTTGTGATGGTAATGGTATAAATATTAATAACATTAAACAATTAACGATGGCAACAATAATAATGATGTTAATTGTAATCATGGTGTGCAAATATTACTTATAATGAAGTCAATAAATGGGATCGGTAATTATGCGATCTGAAATAATTAATAGATATAGGAGTAGCTGAGGGGCGATTAAACACACTGCAATTATTATCAGGAAGGGAGGAAAGAGTGCACATTAATCGCTCCATTAGAGTTATGGAGGTAAAATATGGGGCAGTAATGGCGACGGAAATATAATACAATATAATATCATGCCTTACTCTGAGCACAGGTGACACGTATAGACACACTCGATTAACCCTTCCACTGGTAATGATGTGACACCTGCATTTTTTGTCTGAGTAACCCTCCATGATTCAAATGAGCAAAAAATTAAACTACAGGTATTAATGGATTTGAACTACTAATACCACACCATTTCTCTTGCTATCAGTGGCTTTGTTTGAAATTATTCTTTAAACTTACACTCGGTCGTTTCATGGCGACTGGTGGAGCATACATTTTAGACTTGGGTGGATGGATGCAACGAATGAATAAATGTAACGAAGGCCAGGATATATCTAAGGTTTTAGCGGCACGGTTCAGTATATCTTGGCTGCGGTCTCAAGTTATCGATAATTACAAACTTGCTACCGCTCACCACGACCCTCGAGAAAAAGCCGAGGAAAAAAGCTTTCGTGATTATAGGGTGATTACCTTAACTCACTGGCCTGGGGAAATTTTAGGAAGCATAAAAAGGTTCGATCGTTCATTTTCATCAATACATCATTTTCTTTTTCTTTTTTTTTCTTACGTTATTCAGACGGAAAGGAAGAATTCAGACAGTTGCGAGATTTGTGTTTTTTTTTTTTTTTTTTTTACCTGTAAAGTTAACATTTTACGATAGGAATGCTTCTTGGTGGTGAAATTTTCCCTAATCGCCCTTAATGAGTCTGGTTTTTATGTATCGTTTCAAACCACAAAGATGCATTCAGGCGAACTCCAGATTTATGGTATCAGTAAAGTTAACATTTTACGATAACAATCTTTCTTGGTAGTGAGATTTTCCGGATATATAATAAGACAGAAGCGCGAATTTCCTTCATTGCATCTAGTTTCCTTTCAATGCTTCAGACTAACAAGATGCATTAAGACTGACACGAGATAATTATGGCCATTAAAACTCATTCATAGCTATTTGGTACATTTATCCTTAATTACTAACCTATCTTGAACATTTCCAATTGTTCTACAGCAACCTCTAGACATTATACTGACTAGAAATTGCAATACCTATTCTTTATCATATTTTTCTTCTCCTAGGTGCTTATAAATATTTCATACATTGTTTTTAGCGCCGTGAATTATTGTATATCGCAGTGAAAGGGTTAACATATAACGATAAATATATTTTTCAGATGGTGAAATGTTCCAAAGCAAAACAGAAACTATTCCTCAGTACATTCATTTATTTTCCTTTTCAGTACTTTAGACGAAGGAGATCCTCTCAAACAGAAACGAGGATTTGCTTACCCCTTGTGTTAATAATATTTGAGTGGTGAAATTCTCCAAGCCATGATAAGACAAAAGCAAACATTCCTGACTACATCTCACATCCTTTCAATATTATAAACAGAAGAGATGCACACCACACCGACTGACACGATAATTTGCTGACCTAGTGTTAATTACAATTCTGGGTGGTGAAACGTTCCAAGGCACAGAAATACAGGAGCGCAAACCTGTCTCAGTATATTTAATTTCCTTTCAGTACTCTACACGAAGGAGATCCACTGAGACACAAGAATTTGCTTACCTTTGTCTTATTAACCATTCAGTAGCGAAATTTTCCAAAGCATAACTAAAGTAAGAGCACGAATCTTCTAGACGGAAGAGATATATTCAGACAGACACACGAGATTCTGCTGTCCATTAAAACTAAAGAACTGCAAAACTAATTAACTAACTAACTTGGTAATCATAGAGTTTTCATTTCCTTCAGAACATCTTCCCTTTCATCATCTACGACGAAGATAAATTTATTCGAGAGAAATTGTGTTAGCCAATAAAGTTAACATCTAATGTTGGTCTATTTTCTTGACCAATGCAATTAAATCAGTGCGTGTGTGTGTGTGTGTGTGTGTGTGTGTGTGTGTGTGTGTGTGTGTGTGTGTGTGTGTGTGTGTGTGTGTGTGTGTGTGTGTGTGTGTGTGTAGACTCCCAAAGCATCTGCCAAAGTTCGTGATGGTAATTTAAGTTTCAGGTAAAGTTGATGAGCTGCACTAATTGACCCACGTGCAGGAAGCCTTGACAACATTCAGGGGCGGGGAAGAAGAAGTCACAGGACGCTCACAATAGTTAATCTCGGCTTGTCAACGAGTGGCCGAGATTCCTTGCTTAGTACGCGAGTATTACACGTGTTGCACATTTGTATACGTGGGAGAAAATACTAACTCAACTCTTGCAGAAACATATAAAGATAAATAACTAAATATGCAAATAAACATAGATAGATAGGTAATGAGCTAGAAACTACATGAACATATACTGATAGTTAAATAGATAAATATCGATAAACAGATATAGGTAGATAAAATAGATAAAAAAAGATAAAAAGATTGATAGATAGATATACAGATAGACAGAGATACTAACACAGATAGATACTAGATAGATAAATGGTAAGTAGATCGGTAACTTAGGCAAGTGAAAAGGTTAGATAAACAAAAAGATAGATAGTAGATGGATGGACAGACAGACAGACAGGTGAGAGAACAGTCAACACTTGTAAAGACCAGCTGCATCAAAACGTGCATAAAAGAAAGAACAAAAAAGCATCCAACGTTAGAACCACCAAAAACCTTAAACTGTCCAGGCAATAAAATGAGGCTGCCAGTAAAGCTGATAGGATGCTGGGTAAATCTGATACCCTCACTACCCTCACACGTGTTAATCTCTCTCTCTCTCTCTCCTCTCTCTCTCTCTCTCCTCTCTCTCTCTCTCTCTCTCTCTCTCTCTCTCTCTCTCTCTCTCTCTCTCTCTCTCTCTCTCTCTCTCTCTCTCTCTCTCATACACACCGGGTGCACTTTCAGGTTTAAGCATTGAAGGTGCAGAGTGTGGCGGTGCTAGTATTTATTTTTTTGCCTATATGAAGAAAAGAGAAGAAAATGGAATTAATTTTTTTTTCTAACACATACGTACGTAGTTACGGAAATTATCTATAAATTTCGACAAATAAAGAAAAAGAAATAATAAAAAGAACGAAAATACATCTATACAGCAAAGAAACACTGGACCTTAAATGGACCTTACGAGAGAGTGCCGTTAGAAAGGCAAGACTCCCATAATGAAACGAAACGCAACGCAATGCAGTCCTGTGCCGCGTTGAGGTTTAAGGTTGGTAGATAACACGTTAGTGACTCAAACCCCTTGATTTCTGTAGCTTCTAACCTCTATAAACAAAACACCTTGTGAAAGTTTAAATAATAATTTTGGAAGATAACAAAGCTAAAGTTGTTATTGACTCTGTAGTAAGGCTTTTTCTAGTGCGTGTACAATGATTTCTCTTACTTGAAGATTTGTTCGTGGTTGCTCAAATAAAACAGTGCGTTTCATTATCAGTAAAAGTGTTAAAAAATAAGTTACAGAAAAAATCACACATCTAAAATTATTCCGTGTCGAAGGTCAAAGATTATTCCTTTCTCACGTGACACATCTAACAGCGGAGAGATTCACAGGGACAAAGAATTATCGCCTTCCTGACAGGTTGGACGAAAATTTCAAACCCAAATTTACAGATGTCGAAACATCCAAGAAAAAAAAGCACTTTCATCTGGTTCCTAATTTATGTATGAAAAAAACATGAAACTTGAATGTCAAAAAGAAATATCACGTCCACCAAAGGTCTTTTTTTTTTTCCTTTTTTACGTGTTAAAGAGTCAAGGGGTCAAGGGCACAAAAATTTAAAAAATTTAAAAAAATTTTTAAAAACACCCAATAAGCGGATCTCAAAAAAGCTATTAGAGGATAAAGTTCTTGATATTTCAAACATAAACTTACAGAATTCGAAGGAAAAAAAAAAGGGAACAAAGAAAGAGAAGAAAAAACCTCATCTGGTACCTAAGTTGTGGATGGAAAACATGAAATCTGGGAAATAAACAAAGAATAGAATAAAGTTTCGCTAGTTTATTTTGTTTATTCATTTTTTATTCCGTGTTTACCATCCTGGCCAGGAGCACAATACACGAAACAAAATGGTCAATGTGACGCCCCAAAAAAAGGAGATAGAAAAAAAAAAGTATGCCAGTTTATTTTTGGAGACTTCCCTTATCCTTTCGCCACACATACACGTCACTAGACAAGATAGAACGCATCCTTCACTGGACATGCACACACAATAACAATAACCTAAAACAATAATAAACTACAACGATCACAACAAACACAAAGGGACACAAAGAAAGAACGAGGAGTAAACTATATAATGTAAAGGGAGAGATTTAAGATACTAAAGGCGAAGGTTCCTCAAGGATGCATCAAACCGTACATTGACAATATCCTGTACATCTCCTTCTCTGAGACCTAACCTACCTTGAGAGAGAGAGAGAGAGAGAGAGAGAGAGAGAGAGAGAGAGAGAGAGAGAGAGAGAGAGAGAGAGAGAGAGAGAGAGAGAGAGAGAGAGAATTAGACAGGCTGACTGAATGAACAGAATAAATTACAGATTCTTAGACAATGATAGACAGACAGACAGACAGACATAGAGAGAGAGAGAGAGAGAGAGAGAGAGAGAGAGAGAGAGAGAGAGAGAGAGAGAGAGAGAGAGAGAGAGAGAGAGAGAGAGAGAGAGAGAGAGAGAGAGAGAGTAAAAGTAACCTTCCTATTGATTTTTCAGAAATTGCAGTTATATATAATCATGGGCGCAACAGTGCAATCTGTGATGAAGTATTGCGAATTACAGACATCTACCTTGTGACGAGCTGCACGCACGCGATGGTCGGGGAGGGTCGGGGCGGGAAGAGTCAGGAAGGGGAGGGTCTGGGACGGAGGCGCGGGTTGAGTGTCCAGGAGCACGAGGCAACGCAGGCGGGGTTAGGGTGCTCGAATGTGGTTGGTGGTGAGAGAAAGGTTCAAATATCTCAGCAGTGGCCAATGGTTATTTTAAACGCAGCGGCTTGTTTCGTGTTTTTGTTCCTACACGTTACACACCTGTTCTCACCATTTCATTAGGGAGTATAAAGTTCAAAGTTTGTATGCTATTTTGCTTATTGGGGGAAAACGAGAACAGGACTGCCAGCCGCCTTGTATGCTATCATGTGAGATCGACTTCATTACTCCCCGATATGTTAAAATATAACGCTAAGACATGACAAGACTTGATTCAGTGCGCTACAGTTCCCCCTCTGCTAGATCCAACTCTCCTTGTTCGCAAAGAGAGGAATGTTTTTTACTCGGCACACTGTTCGTCATACACTTCCTCTTTTTATGATCAAATTCTTCTTGTTCACAAAATAAATGTCTTATTCAATACAGTATTTTCTTCAAAGTTCCTCTGTTCTAGTTCTAACTTTCCTATTGTTAAAAAAAAATACTTTTGTCTCTTTTAACGTGGTAGTTTATCAGAATTCCTAACTTTCTGATCAAACTTTTCAGCGATTCATGAAACACCTGTATTCCGAAACTTCCCTTCTTCTTGGTCAATCTTACCTTGTTAATAAAGATATATGTGAATCTTCAGTAAAAAATATTTCATTTAACATTTACAATTTACTTTCAGAGTCTCTCTCTCTTCTAGACCAAGCTTTCTTTATTCACAAAAACACCTGTGTCAAGTAAGAGGCAAGTGTTTCATTTGACTTTTCCAGCTTGATTGTTTGCGGGCGTGGCGTGGAAGGGAGGCCACGTCCTTGGGTCCCTGGCTGGCTTCAGAGTCCTCGTGGTGGCAGCGACAGGTTTGATGGATGTTTGCCTTTACGGTCAAGTCTGGCAAGGATCGATCAGCGGCCGTGACGTGTGGCGGGTGTTATGGCTCCGAGTCATGACAGTTTCCAGCAGTGCATGATTTGGAGGAAGGAGTGTACGTGACGGGGCGCTTGCTTGCATGCTTGCTTGCTTGGCTAACACATGTACTCGTATAGTGGCGCCAAAAAAGTGATGTAACAAAATCGAGTGAGGTCTAAGAACAAGAGAACATAAAGGCAGCTGCAAGAAGCTATCAGGCCAGCATGTCAAGTCCTTGTACAAAAAAATAAATAAATAGATAAATAAAAAATAAAAATTATATATATATATATATATATATATATATATATATATATATATATATATATATATATATATATATATATATATATATATATATATATATATATATATATATATATATATATATATATATATATTAAAACACAGGTAAATAATTCCTCTTACAAAAAAAGAAAACACGCGATTCCATACCATTATCACTTTTGATCCGCGAAACATGCAACAGCGAATGCTCCGATTAAGACAAAGACAAAGTAGATACATAGCGATCACTCCTTTTAAGCTGTATAAAATGATGCTATTCCACACGCAAATTAGTGCAGTCTCATAAAGAAAATCTAATTATAATAGAGAAACATATTTCTCAGTGACAGTAATAAGCTGGTGACGTGATCACAACCAGAAGCCAGTATATAATCTAACTCATATTAGCATTAATCTGTAATCACCTGGGTGTTATCACCCATCTACTACCTCGCAAGCTTCACAAATCCTAGCCCACACCACACACTATTTTTGATGGTAAGGAGACCAGGCAAAGACGCAAAGAATGTAGGTAAAAAAAACCCGCTTATAGGCACCAGTTATATTACTATTAAGGTTATACTTTTTTGGTCTTTCCGATCTATTCTTTTTAATGTCACTATTACGAATTATTCAGTGTCATTCCGTTCTTTGCAAAAACAATTAAAACACCAAAATGAAGCAGTGAACCGCTAAAGCCACGACTTAGTATCAGGACCACAACAATGAAACATTAAAACAACAACCAAGCACTAAATAATGAAGCACTAAAGCCACATGAATGAAGCACCAAAATCCCAACAATGAAACACTAAAACAAAACAAAAAAATGAAGCAAAAACTACAAGAATGAAGCACTAAAACAACAATGAAGCACCAGACCCACTACAATGAAGCATTAAAACAACAATGAAGCACCAAAGCCACTACAATGAAGCACTAAAACAACAATGAAGCACCAAAGCCACTACAATGAAGCACTAAAACAACAATGAAGCACTAAAACCACATCTAATCTAACCTAACCTAACTACTACAGCCTTTCATATATACAGAAATACAACTATAAAAAAAACTAAACCACTAAAACCCACAAAAATTACGCTCTAAACCACAACAATGATGCACTAAAACTACTCAAACCAAATCGATGAAGCACTAAACCATTAAAAAACACAAATTATTCATTAAACCTCCTTAAACCCCAAAAAACACCAAGAACACCACAACCTTAAATAATAAACACAGAACTACTAAATAAAATAAATAAAATAAACACTAAAACACTGAAATACAAGTAAAATATACATACAACTTAAAATAAAAAAAAGGGAACATAACCGTCAGGTTTTCCAGAAAGCCATAATAAAAAATAACAAATAATTAATTGTATATTCATCCAAATGTTTCCCTTAACCTATACAATTCCCTATCACCACCACCACCACCACCAGTCCCCTTCTCCCCTCTCGTTACCATTTTTTTTTTTTTTTCATCCCTCTCCCCGCGGCTTGCATTTATCAAGGTTTATAAATAATAGTTAGGAACAGACGGAAGTTGCGCCCTGAGAGTCATAAATGCCTGAGCGCGATGCGAGAACGTTGTGTTATGGGCGCCAGTTACGAGTATGTTAGGCGTGAGTCTGCCAGCCATCGTCAGGAATTGGAGAGTATGTACGTAATGAATTGGAGAGTATGTACGTAATAAATAAAAATATGGAATTATATGTGCAGGGAAAATTCTCATGTTTTTTTAATATTCTCAGAGATTGCTTTCATGTCACTGGTTTTATGTAAGTTGCTTAATCTTTATTTATTTGTATGGAAAATCCAGGAATCAGAAATTTACATCACATATGCGTTAGAAATTCTTAACAATATTTTTAGTTATCTTATTGGTAATTTCATTTTTATATGAATTGCATTTTGTAAATTATTCTACTCTTTACACACCATGTCTATTTTAGCATTTTTTTTTTTTAATGCACTGTGTAATTCTCAACATGTGTTCCATCAATACTGCAAATTATTCAATATATGCACTAATTTTCCTCTTCATACCCATTTTTGTAATTGTGCTGCAATCTAAAATATTTATCTGTACACGGTTTAATTTTCAATGTCTATTTTAACATCAATCCTGAAATGAAAGTGCTCAATATATGCATTACGTCTATGATTCATTTCAGCATCACTGTTGTAACATGCAGCATTCAGTATCTACACTAATCCTTCCTTTTCCAAGCGAGTGATTCCAGTAAATAAAGCAGTGCGAGTCACGCATCGTGCCACGGATGACAAGAGCTGGCAAAAGTCATCGCGGCACCATCATCACCTGAACCGCCGAGGCATCAATCCCTCCCGTCCTGGTGATGAATGAGTGAATGACAAATGGACCCAGCCATCACGGCGCAACACACCAAGACAAAACTTAATTATTATACATTTTTCCCTTTTCACGATTTCTAACGCACAGAATAGCACTAGGACTGGTACTATGAGATGCTGACTAGTAGTACGAAGTGTCTTCCAACTGACCACACGAAGCAATGACAATGGAATAGGACGAGAACAAGTAAAGAGATGTTGCTTAAGGGTACGAAATGCTTCCCAACTGACCACACATAACAACGCGAGTGAAAAATCCACGTGATGCTGTATGAAAACAGAAAAAAAAAAACTGACTTCACAACAAGGCGAAGGAAAGCACTAAGGAATGCTGCCTAACGAACTCTCTTCAGACTGAGCACAAAGAATCGCGAATGGACGAGTGGCGTAATGCTGTCTTAGTTTTCTCAGTTAAGTGTTAGGGCTTCCTTACGTTCCCTCATCCCTTTCTTCCTTGAATACCCTACATTTCTTGCTTTAGATTAAATAATATAGCTTATCACAACCTCATAAGGGCCAAGCGTTTCTAGTATATATATATATATATATATATATATATATATATATATATATATATATATATATATATATATATATATATATATATATATATATATATATATATATATATATATATATATATATATATATATATATATATATATATATATATATATATATATATATATATATATATATATTGTTTTTTTTTTTTTTTTTTATCTCCCTTCCGTCTGTGCTGCGGGGTGGCGTGGGAAGTGCGCGGTGCCTCCCGTCACCGGACAACGCAAAACACGTATACAGTTCCATTATGCTTCCGCGCTGCTGGCTCTTAATAAATGATAATACAGTGTTTTATGCGTCATTATGCAGTGCAATGTCAGTCATGTTTTGCTCCATCACATTTCTCTTATTCCTGTGCTTTTTTTGCAAACATTCTCACATTTCAGTTTACGTGTTTTCTTTTTTATTACAAGTTCGTATCATATTGCGACAACATGCAGAAGAATGGAGAAGCTCCAATTCCTCTACACGGGCTGCTCACAGAACTCGCAGCAACAATCGTGTTTCGAACTGATTCGAAACGATTGCCGTACATTCTCAACTGTTATATCAACCTCGCGTCTTGCTATGGGTTCCCTTGTGAAGCCTCATATGTACGTATAATGTGAGTGACCCACAAGCTGTTTGTTTTAAATAACTGAATCATGTAGGTAAAAAGCAAAAGAGGCACGGGATGAGGAGAAAAGGAAACACTACAAAGACCTCGAAGTTTAAACTAGATATGAGATGAGGGTGGTAAAGGGTACACGTATATATACAAAGATCTTATGGCTAAAACTACTTGGTCAGGAGATGAGAGACCAAAGACGGCGGGAATGTGGAGTACATGGAGATGTCACAAATATCCTACGGTTCAAACTTGAGGCTCTACCTTTAAAGTGGACGGCACACAGACACTCAGGGGCAGGATAGCATTTCCCGGGAGGCGAGGAGATCCATACTTGAGGGTGGAGTTAAGTTCATCTTGAAACAGTTTGTGGAAATTCTATCCACGAAGATTCCTCAAAGAAAAATTTAACTAAAATATTTCTACTTATGATAAATTCTTCAATATAACCTAAGTTAACACAGCATAATGATGTATTAAGCGGGAATTATTTATGGGAAACCTTGCAGATGGAATATTAGTGGGAAGATCTGTCCAGGAAAACATGAGTCGATATGAATGATCAGTTAGAAATTTCTTCCTTTTCTTTAAATGTGAGTAATTACAAGATATTTCTAAATGCTTGTGTTATCCGAGTTCATGTCTTTCACAAATACGATTGATGAATAAAAAAATTAATTGTCTCACTGTTCAGTATAAATATTCTGAAACAATCACATTGCACTTTTGTCTTTACTTATTCCTAAGCTGATGCTATATGAGTTACAGTCCCTTATCAGAAATATAACTGATTAAAAAACTTAAAATGATAACAATAAACTAACTAAAAGCATTTCATAAAATTCATCAGTACGTATTCAGAAATAATCACGGTACCGTTGTGTCTATCAGGAAATTTCATCCAGTATTTTGTGGGACGAATTCTCTTCTTCTCACAAATATGATTGCTTAGTAAATCGCTAATATATTAAGTACCTGTCATTTCACAAACTGTACCAAAATTTATTCTGAAACAGCTGCGGTAGCGTTGTATCTTCAAAATGAATAAGTTTCATCCACTGTTGTCCAGTGTCCACTCTGTTTATCACAAATAACTGATTAACCGAGAATAATTAGTGCTTCCGTTCATAAAATGTACCAATGCCAGTACTGAAATAATCACGGCACTATCGCCTTTATGTGGAGTCTCGTCCAGTGTTTTTCCCACGTCCATTCTATTCATCCCAAATATGACTGATTAATAGATAGAACAAAAATAAATGATGTGCCTCGATTCCTAAAAAAAATAATAATAATAAATTAATAAAAAAAATACATGAAATACCTCAGTTCACAACATATAACAGTACGCAGAGACACTTATCCGGGCAGCGCTGTCGCTGCCGCACCGCCCCACTGACTCCCTCCATGAACTTCTTGTGCGTGGAAGATAATTACTACCTTCGAGGCTCTACCCAGAACGGCTTCCACTTCATCACTATCGATAGAAGCCGCACCGGTGAATCTGCTGCACTCACTCCCACTCCCACCGCTATTACATCTTTGCCGCCCACTATCATCAGTTCAGACCGCAGACTTTTCTTTAATCTTTTGTCCCATGAATCCAGCTCAGAGCTCTGCATGAATGGGCGACACTAAATTCAGAATATGATCGAGATTTTTACTTTGTTGTTGTTGTTATTTCGCTTGTTTGTGTTGATTTCTGTCTGTCTGTCTGTCTGTGCGTGTGTGTGTGTGTGTGTGTGTGTAAAAATGAAAAAAATCATGTTCCTTATTCCTGTAGCAAACTATTCACAGCGCTGATCGTAAATATTGCGAAACTTAATGAAAGCTTCGCCTAACTTATGTGGTAAAGTCACGTTTCTTTGTTGCTTCGTGTCCAGGCGATACAGTGATCACCCACCTGTAATAAGAATAATAAGATGTATTATAATAATAATGACAATAATAATAATAATAATAATTATTATTATTATTATTATTATCATTATTATTATTAATATTATTAATATTATTGTTATTATTATTATTATTATTATTCCTACACATACTTTTTTCATTCTTTTCACCCTTCTTACTTTCCCTGTAACCTCAGCAGTTTGAATTTATTGTAGCACAACACTTGTCTCTCGTGGGAAATCTCCACCCACCTACCCACATACACACATACACAAACAAGGAGAGAAAGAGCAAGAGCAAGAAAGAGCGAGGAAAGATGAGGAAGCAGTAGTGATGGTGATAGTGCTACCAGTGACAGCCCTGGGTGGGATGGTGGTAGTAATAGTGGAGCGTGCGGCAGTAGTCATGGTTACATAGGTCTGGTCCAGCACACAAAGCGCACACATTTCCAGTTCTTGCCGGCAGCGCGTCCTCCCTTGGGAAGCCCCTCATGACGCGGCCTGATGGAGTTAGCTCGGATCTCATCGATTGGACTGAGGATGCTTTGCATAATCTCTGATCAGCCTAATTGCATCCAGTGAAGTTAGGGTGCTCCAGTGATTAACAAGTAGAGACTTTTCTCCCTCCCCGTAATTATGAAAGTTATTACGTCTCCTCTTCGTGCAGCGCCGGTGATATGGAGATCATTCATATATGAAGGCAGTGCTGGGAGAGGATTAATGGAACAGGACATACAGAAGGGAGAGGGACGTGGATTCAACTGTTTTCTATTGCAAAATTGGATCTCCACGACTCCATTATTCTACGTCGTGTTGCTTAAGTCCCTCCAAAGGGTAAGAAAATCCTCTGCACGGTTATCGGAAACGTTGAGCTTTCGGCGTCGTGCTCAGACGCCACTTATTATGAAAGACAAAGTAGAATAGCTGGATAATATTGTCCTTTTTCTTTCTTTTCTTCCTTTTCCTTAGCAAACAGCGAATACAAATATAGCTGCTACCAGTTTGCCACTTCACTAATTTGTATTTTTTTTCCTTTTTTTTTTTTTTCTTCTTTATGTACGTATAGTTGTTTCCCCTCAACAGCCTCTGACCACACAGTCCAGGCAAGGGTCGGGGCACCACGGCGGTGAACTCTGTGTCCTCCGTGCAAGTCCCGCCGCTTCAGGATATTTTTTTTACCACTGTTACCAAGTGGACTAATATCACCCCGCGTCGTCCTGATTCAATTTGTGACTTCGGTCAAGTGGAGCAGCGGAAGGGTGGCGTGAGCCTTCAAACCCTTGCTTGCCCTGCGCCCTCACGGACTGCGGCCGACCACCAGCGTCCCGTGACAACCTGACAGCAAATTTGAATCCTGCACGTTGTAGAGAAAAATATGTAAATAAATAAACAAAAAATAATATTCGCACATCTAGATCGTCTTTTCTATTTTTCAACACATGTGTTCTGCGGGAGAAGTGTTCCACAGGTGCATGAGAGAGAGAGAGAGAGAGAGAGAGAGAGGAACAAGAACAAGAAAAATAAGAACGAGAAACATGCTGACCACAAACACACACACAAAAAAAAATAAATAAATAAATAAATAAATAAATAATAAATAAATAAATAAATAAATAAGATAAAATGAAAATTAAATTAAATTAAATTAAATTTTAAAAAATGCTGTCATCTACATGTTTCTGCCACTAGGGCGAAGTCGCAACTCCTGGACCCGCGCCTCTAACAGCTCCCCACATGCCAGCTGGACGGGGACAGGTGCGGGACAAGCCACCACACGGAGTAATCGCACGTCTTGCAGCGGCCGTACATTCACTCAACAACAGGCATTGCGTTGTGACTGCACAGAGCGCCACGTTGCCATTATCGACAGTCCTCCCCGCCGCGCTTCTTGCCTTTCACTCCTTGAACACGCATCCTCTTTTCCTGATAACTCCTCCAGGATATTTCTAACTACTTTCTGTCAGGTGCAGGTATTTCACTCTCTCAGCACATCACGGGGCTGTTATGGGTGAAGAATGCGCTATGATGACAGATCTCCCCGCGCTTGTGTGTATGTCATCACCATTCTTTGAAGAGCGCCATTAATTGGCGGGCAAGAAAATAGGTGAACAGCGAGCAGAGGTGGGCTGATGATTAGTCAGGGGGGGAACACATGCATTCTTACTGAATTCCTAAATTGCAAAATTCTTGAATATATTAACGCACGCACAAGCAAACCTAACAGGCACACTTCATTATATATATATATATATATATATATATATATATATATATATATATATATATATATATATATATATATATATATATATATATATATATATATATATATATATATATATATATATATATATATATATATATATAATGTAATAAAGTGGAACAAGAGGGATTAATTATGGAGGACGCAAGGTCAGTGGGGTAATTTCACATGTTCCCTCGGCAGGTCGTGAATGTTTGAGTCACTTTCACCAGCCGTAGATTTCACAAAATTGTTGCAGTTATTTATTGTTTTAATAGAAGGGGCGCCGCGACACTCCCAATTTGTCGGCTGAGCAGCACAAACACAATCCACGCTGCCAGGGTCCCCAGATGCTTCTCCTGCCCGCGACATCAGCATTGTTTCAGCACCGGGTGTGAATGCAAGGCTGGTGTCTGGCTTACAGTCCGGCATAAATATTTGCACGTGACGTTTTATCTTCACTCTCTCTCAAAGCCACCTTTATGAGGCTTGCTCAATTGTATCCGGTAAGCGCATCACTTAATAAGCTAAGCTTCCCGCCACAACACCACCACCTGCCCGCCTCGCCCGCCAACAATTCCCACTCTGGTATCGTAATCACGCTCAAATTAACACTGAACGAGAATAAAAACAAACCCCGCTAATCGCGTAATTGCTACTCCCGTGCTGCTCTGCCTCTGTTTCAGGGAAAGCCTCACTGAGCACTTTGTGCATGAAATGTACAAGCTAATTCTTGACACATAATGTAGCTTACGTTTTCCACATTCTGCACCACTTTACCTTCCCAGAGCACCACTCTATCTCCCCACCAGCACCCCTCTATCTCCCCATCAGCACCATTCTATCTCCCCACCAGCACACATCTATCTCCCCAACAGCACCATTCTATCTTCCCACCAGCACCATTCTTTCTCCCCACCAGCACCATTCTATTTGCCCACCAGCACCCCTCTATCTCCCCACCAGCACCCTTCTATCTCCCCACCAGCACCTCTCTATCTCCCCACCAGCACCCTTCTATCTCCCCACCAGCACCCTTCTATCTCCCCACCAGCATCCCTCTATCTCCCTACCAGCACCCCTGTATCTCTCCACTAGCAACCCTTTATCTCCCCACCAACACCCCTCTATCTCCCCACCAGCACCCCTCTATCTCCCCACCAACACCCCTCTATTTCCCCACCAGCACCCCTCTATATCCCCACCAACACCTCTTTATCTCTCTACCAACACCCTTTTATCTCCCCACCAACACCCCTATATCTCCCCACCAACACCCCTCTATCTCCCCACCAGCACCCCTCTATCTCCCCACCAACACCTCTCTATCTCCCCACCAGCACCCTTCTATCTCTCACCAACACCCCTCTATCTCCCCACCAACACCCCTTCATCTCCCCACCAGCACCTCTCTATCCTCACCAACACCTCTTTATCTCTCCACCAACACCCCTTTATCTCCCCACCAACACCCCTCTATCTCCCCACCAGCACCCTTCTATCTCCCAACCAACATCCCTCTATCTCCCCACCTACACCCCTTTATCTCCCCACCATCATCCCTTTATCTTCCCACCAGCACCCCTTTATTTCCATACCAACATCCTTTCACCTCCCTAACCGCTCTCCTTTACATTCCCACCCTCTTTACCTCTCTTAGCAACCCTTCATGACACACGAGCAGACACGATTAAGTTTTCTTTCACTCCTCCTCCTCCTCCTCCTCCTCCTCCTCTTCATCCTCCTTCTCCTCCTCCTCCTCCTCCTCCTCCTCCTCCTCCTCCTCCTCCTCCTCCTTCTTCTCTTCGTTCTCCTTGTTTTTCTTGTTCTTTTTATTCTTCTTTCGGCTTTTACTTAGGGCAGAATTAATGAGAAAGGATTCTCCAACAACACAACACGCACTTATTCTGAGGCCGCTGCTTCCTTTCATAATCTGGCACACACGATCATTTGTATTCTGAAATAATTAAATCAGTAATTAATAAAATCCTGCAAACTAGTTTTAACTGATACTTTATATATATATATATATATATATATATATATATATATATATATATATATATATATATATATATATATATATATATATATATATATATATATATATATATATACACTTTTTTTATGATTTTGTATTATATTCAATGTATTTATATTAGCTTATTTATGCCCCAGATGAAAATATTGTTGTTGTTGATATTATTATTATTATTATCATTATTATTGGCATTATTATTATTATTACCGTTATTATTATTTTCATTATCATTAATGAAAATTCTGACTTTACTAAACGCTCATCCTTAATTAAAAGTGGTTATATACCTGCCATTCAGCAACGAAGACAATTACACACCATCACAATACCTATTGTTGATCTGAATACAGTAAATATGAATGTAATTGTTGAGGTTGATTATCTAGTTACAATTTTTCATCCCTTCATTACGAAAAATATCATCCTACACTTAATGAAATCCTGTAATGATATTCAGAAAAGTTAAATAAACAGGTGCCGTAATACTCGAGGGATGCTACGGCCGGACAGGAAAAATCATGAAAGTGTGTGGATTTGCAGTCACTGTAAATAATGCTCCGAGTCTCCCAGTGCCAGCTCTCTTAGGACATAAAAAAAAAATAAATAAACCAGCACTACAACTACTAGTCACGTTTTTTTTTTTTTTTGCAACCATCTATGACATTCTAATATTAATTCGCCCATATTGAATCATCGGTAACCTTATTCCTAACCGGAGCCATGCCAACCCTTCAGGTGCTGGTCAGACCTCATCTAGATTACATAGTGCAATTCTAGTTCCCATATTACAGGAAGGATGTAAATCTGTTAGAATCAGTACAGAGGAGAATTATCTTAAAGACACAAAGGATGAGAAGTACTTCTTAAGAGAGGAGACTCAAGCTTTTAAGTCTACATTCTTTAGAGGGACGTAGGTTAAGAGGGAACTGATAAAGGTCTGAGTGGTTTAAGGGATATAAGAATGATGACAAAAGTATAATTCCCATAATCAGTAATAAAGATAGAAAAGGAAATTATAAGGAATAATGGGTTCATGCTTGATATAGTTAGTTTTAAAAAGGGGAGAAAGGAATTAGTTCTTAAGAGTGGTGGGTGAATGGAATAGACTCCGAAATCAGGTTATTAGTGCCGAGTCATTATGGAGCTTTAAAAGACTAATTTCATGGACTGCCACGTGTAGGCTTGACGGCTTCTTACAGCTTCCCTTATTTTCTAATGTTCTTATGCGGCAGCTACGGGCAAGCTGAAAGAGAATATAATAGTGACCGTTCCTTAACTAGCACTCCCAGTGACGGTGGGGAGAATACAGAGAACTATATATTTAAGGGTACACTCTTTCAAACTGACGCAGTACTTAATGCTCTCTAAGAGTATTGTTTTATATGTATTGAATCTAGAGAGGGAGGGTCTTTCATTACTGCTAATTTTGAAATGTTAAGAAGCCGCACGTGAGGAATGGATTATAATTATTTAAAAAACCGCGGCAATTCATCACGTGTTATGAATCTTAAGGTACTGAAGATGATCAGTGAGTTGTCATTATATTCCCAACTCAGAAAAAAGTGTGTGTGTGTGTGTATATGTGTGTGTGTGAAAGAAAGAATAAATTAATGAATACAAGAACATGAGGACTACAAAAACCCTGTAGATCTACTCGTTCTCTTTCAATAATTCCTGAAAGGTAAACAGGAATAAAGTAATGGTGTTAATACTGCGCCTCTACACCTTCTTCTAATATATAATATTTTTTATGTTTACTTTGGTGAAAATTCCTAGTTTTTATTTGCACTTACTATTTATTAACTGCTAAAGAGGGAAGCACACAGATTTTCAAGCTTTCATTCCACACAGCCAGTCATGAACCTCCACCTCTTTAGCGGACCCCCCATGCACCTAAACCAATATCAGTGGTATATGACGCTTCCCGGATCCCCTGCCTCCCGTCACGTTGCCCACCCCGCGGTACGCCACCCTCACATCCCCGCCGCGTGAAATGATGCAAAAATGATGGAGTCCCCGAACTGAGACGCGCTTCCTAATCCCAGTTCAGTGCATCATTAAGCTGCAGTTCATGTGCCCTACACTGGTGCCCCATGATGTGCATTATTCAGGACGGAAAGAGCATTAAGTTTACCAGCTTGTGCCTACGAGGTCATTTTTACATCATGCTCGCTATAAGTAATAGAGTAACGCAATGGGTAACGCATTTCCGAGGATCACATTCAGAGGCAATTACTGGCACGGTACGGCAGATGAAGGCAAAGGGCCCGCCATGTGTTCGCTGGCAGCTGTAATTACTGCACGAATTTCCGAATTAAGGCAAATTTCGCGCCGCTTCAGTCAAACGGAACTTATTGATGCGACCTCGTTAGGGAGTTAAGGCCGCGTGATGCGTGGGTGAGGAGGAAGAGGTGGTGGTGGTGGTGGTGGTGGTAATGACTGGTACCGTGTGTGTGTGTGTGTGTGTGTGTGTGTGTGTGTGTGTGTGAGAGAGAGAGAGAGAGAGATTGGTAGACATATATACAGTAGATATGCAAACTTACAACTTGTGTCTGTGTACACAACCTTGCACAATACACAATAACAACAAACATTTTTTTTTTTTTTTTTTTTTTTTTTTTTTGTGTGTGTGTGTGTGTGTGTGTGTGTGTGTGTGTGTATAAGGACTCCATGAAGGGGACGCCAGAACCGGCGGGTGGAGCCTTCAGCGCGCTGCCAGACACCGAGGGGATGATCCTGTTTGGCCGCAGGACTGACCGCGACCCCTGCCCTTGCCGTCTTTCCTCCCTCCCTCTCTCCCAGCCTGCCTCCCGCCGCTGGCACCATGCCCCTTCTAAACCAATACTCCCTAACTATGAGAACCTGCACGTCCCGTCTACCCAATCCCGTTTCTATTATTACATCGTAGGTTCTAAGAATCGGTGCTTGGCTACTTTTGATCTCCCGTTAAGCCCGTGACTCTGGAAAAGGAGCATCGCGGACTGGAAGGAAGTGGAGAACACGAGTCGTAAAAAAATAACACAGTAAACACACTAACATGTGTTCACGCCGCACAGGCTGTCCCTTCAGCATGATGTATATCATAACAAGACAAAACACGATGTAAACACACGGGGAAAAAGTGGAGAGAGACAGGGATATTTATGTGCAGGATCCATCATTGTCTAACTGGGTATACTCGTATATAAACATACACAGGGAATAAAATCACTGACGATCAGTGGATTATTGCTAGTAAGAATTCAAGTCCGACACACAAGACAGCTATTAGTAAAGAAATGTACACAGACACACTCAGATACATAAAGACGGTTGGTAAAAGTGGAAGTCTATCAAGTGACAAGCAATGTTAACACAGCAAGGGAGTGCATTACCTAGTCCTAGCATCTCAAGCCCGGGGTACGTGAATAGTCCGTCAATTCTACCGATCAGTCACAAACGACGGGCGACCATCCTCCAACCACAAAAAGTCAACACCCGCGGCCCAGCGAGCGGCCAAGGAAAACACTGTGACAATTAGAGTTATTAACTTCTTGAAGAGACGTAAAGTGATCCGACCCCTGGCAGTCTTACACCCCTGGGAAGACACCTCTTGCGGTCACCGAAGGCGGGATGGGCGGTCTGTGAGGAGCACCAGACCCCTGCGGTGACAGAGGGGACACGGGAAGGGAGGGAGGCACCAGAGAAGGAAATCCAAAGGGGAAAGGAGGAGAAAGTAGAATGGGAAGGCAGAGTGAAATCGAGAGGAAGTGAGCGAGTCAAGGTGCGGGAAAGAGGAAAGACTGTTAGGGTGAACAGCTGTAGGGTTAAATGGAGAACTTAGAGCTTGCTAGATAAATTGTTTGTGAAAAAGACAACGGACTGAGCAGGCCACCCGTACAAGAATAAGACAGGTCTAAAGAAATACTAATCTAGAAACTGCAGAGATAAAAACTAATGACCTAAAAAAGTACCAGTATAAGAAATAAATAAAACGTGTAAAATAAGCATAACTCTAGTGGCCTGGAAAAAGAAAAGTCCATCAAGAACAAGAACAACAACCACAGAAAATGCATACTCGTATCTCAGAATATGACGCTTTAATGTGTAACGAACATATATTTACGGAGGCCAGCGCTGCATTATGCCACGTCATGTAATGGGCAGAGGGATAAAACTTATGAGGTGAAGACTGCCAGAGGGTTAGGTCACGGGGCAAGGCGAGGGAGGGTGCGGTGGTGGTGATGGTGGTGTTGGTGGCGGGGAAGGGCGAGGGAGGAAGGAGAGGCTACAGATAAGCGAGAAGGTCAAGGCTAACGTGGAAGTGACAGTGACAAATAAGATAGTGATAAGACACCGACCCTTCCTCCTCAGCACAGCAGGAAAACAATAATAACTAGCAAACACACACACACACACACACACACACACAGAGTATTAACAAATCCACTGCTTCACTAACAGATAAGAGCATAAAGGAACATTTTTTAATCTCTCTCTCTCTCTCTCTCTCTCTCTCTCTCTCTCTCTCTCTCTCTCTCTCTCTCTCTCTCTCTCTCTCTCTATGATGACTACCTTTCCCTAAGTATCCGTTGGGCCTCCTCGGCGTCAGCGTGTGAGGGCGGCCACTCTGACAGGCGCGGCATCAGTGTCTCCTATTTGTTGATCCTAAGTGAACCTGAGGGCGAGGGCTCACAGTCAGCCGTTGTTACTCGCGTCAGTACCCGTGGTAAACATTGTGACAGTGACGCGTGCCGGCTCTCTCTGTCTCTCTCTCTCTCTCTCTCTCTATCTCTCTCTCTCTCTCTCTCTCTCTCTCTCTCTCTCTCTCTCTCTCTCTCTCTCTCTCGGTGAACAAAAAAGTCCTTACAAAGCGTCAGTCCAGTGCTCATAATTAATAATCCTGGAGGGGTGAGGCACGGCCGTTGCTGACGCGGTGCCTTCCATCACTCGACCGTGTGATATCCTTTGTAATTTTTTAGAAAGCGATCCTTGGACTCCCTTCTGGAGATTATGAACCTCGTCAGTGTATCCTGCCCCGATCACATTACTCACCTCAAGCTCGTTATGTTTCGAGAAATGCAAAAACACAATGGTACAATGAAAATGGTTGATGTTTGCTTTGCCATATAGGTGAAAATTTCATTTTTACAGATAAGAAAAAATTGTGCGCCCTTGTAGCCACGTACGTGAGGGAGAATGCAGGCCGGTGGGGTGAGGATTGTTTCCTGCTGTGCACCTTTAGTGTGGAGGGCGATAAATGGAGCAGGAAGTGTGTGGCTAAGCGGCTGCGGCACCAGGCACAGAGTGAGGGGACGCCTATGTTTCTACTCTATAGAGACACTGTACCTCGCCACGCCCACGCCCCAGTGCATAGGGTGCCTCGAATGCTTTGCAGTGACTAATCGAGATTGGCTAGATAATATGATCACAAATTCATCAACTTCATCTACCATATTTGTGGTTATGATTTGTAAAGAGACATAATGCTACCAATTCAACAGAAGCTACTCTCTTGTACTTTAAAGAGAAGCTATTTCCAAATACAATTTACTAATCTATCGACACGAAATAACGTGCATAGCTTCTTAGCGCTCACTTGCCACTCAACATAACTGTAACATGCATATTCACAAATCAAACCACCTCAACTGTTGATTGTCATGTCATCAATATACCAACGATGTATCAAGGGACGCAACATATTCCAGCAAACAAAAACCTTCATGACATCACATGCAGCGCCTTTGGAAATAAAAGTGGAAATAATAAAATATAAATTTAATAGAATGACTCCACCAACAAGGCATGGAAGGGGGAGGGGCGAGGGAGGAGGGGGTGAGGGGGCCACAGGTGAGCCGGTACCCAGGCACGACAGCTGGAGACACAACACCATCAAGCAGGTAGTGATGTTTGAAAAACCAAGCCACGCTCCTCACCAATGCCATTATGCAACCCCGCGGGCCAGAGCAGTGTTGAAACTTGGAGCTTATCAGCGGACACCCCAACCTTGCCAAGCTTATGAAACACTGCCCTAAAGTTTTCCAGGCATGTTTTGTGTTTTGCCATACCAACGTCTGTAATTATTTCCTGACCACTAAGAAGGGAGCACCGTGACTGTGATAAAGGTGTGCATTATATATACTGCACCACGCCTCCTAGAACTGGTTTATATCACCACCACAAAAGATCAAGCCGTTGTTGTGTGGAGGAATAACCATGTTCATCTATTTTTAAAGCATGCACGACATATGGCTTTCTTGGCCTCGCATATAACAAGGTCCGGCAGACACGTACGGTGGCGGTGACGTGAGGTAGGTAAGCAGGCAGGCAGTTCTCTCATCACTGCCCTCACACACATCCTTGCAATACACTACCAATATGTAATGGCAAATATGTTTGTATTCTTGAGCGCTTTGAACTCTCACAATGACTACTTTCAAAGGCCACAATTTTTTTTTTTTTCATCGATGATGCATAAACTATCACTAGATTTATGAAACCACTCCTGAAAATCCCTGTATCTTTCACCAGAGACTGTTCAGAGTTAACAGTTGTCAATATAAGAAAGGGAAGGGTTTGAAAAAAAAGGTTCATGTTCATTCACATTAGTTTTTACGGCGAACCCAAATCCGATTAAGATGCACAACTTTGAGCTTATTCTTAGGCTTATGAACTTACACGAAACCTTTTCCAATTCGAATCAAAGTCCACTGCACTCCTTTCTTAGCGCCAAGAACAAGAATGCGACGCCAGAGGAATCTAAGGCATTACTGTTTTAAAGACATCACTCACACCTGGTGTTATACCACAGCGAAGGTCTACAGTACCTCGTGCTATCACCCTAAGCTCGCAATATCTATTTTTCTGCTGGCCAGTTGAGCAAAATGTGCATTGTTTTGATGATCCATGATTTGCCAATCACGACTGAAACTGAAACTGTGCACGTTCTTGTTTTGTTGTTGATGGACACCCCCTGAACACACACACACACACACACACACACACACACACACACACTTCCCCACAAGTTATCAATAGATAAATTATTCAACAAATGAACAACAACAAGAACAACAACAACAACAACAACAACAACAACAACATTATGATTATGATGGTGATGACAACGACAACGACGACAGCAAGAAAAAAGAAAGGCAGGAAAGGAGAAAGGAAAAAGGAAAGCACAATAGCGAGAGAAAAAAAAAAAAAACATACCAAGTGAACCGAGCAAACACCGTTTGATATTTGCCACTAAGCATTACAGATCAACAACACCCACAGTCGTTTCACCTTTTCTCTTTTCCACCCCAGTTTCATGTTCCAGTCCTGCAAGTAAATATTGTATCCCTTGTTGCGAAGTGACGGGGTCAGCCCATCGTTAATGCAGCTGTGATCAAGGTATTTATTGCTGAGTTAGACAATTGGGAAAGAAGAATTATTAAGTACAGACACAGTGCATGATTCCCATCCATGTATATTTTGTTAACAGTAACAAGAGAGAGAGAGAGAGAGAGAGAGAGAGAGAGAGAGAGAGAGAGAAAGAGAGAGACATAAGATAACTTTATATGGATACCAAACTCAAATAATTTATCCAACAAGGGAACAGAACGTGAGGGCTACATTCAATATTTCCATCCAATAAGCTTGACAAAACTTATAATATTGACACAGGTTAGGAATGCTCCAGCACTGCTAAGCATCGAAAATATTAGGGGCACGAAGAGTAGTGACACGACAGAAAACACAAACACCAAGATGCTTCTTCTCTCTTGGTGACACACAACACACACACACACACACACACACACACACACACACAACACGTCCATTCTTGTTCACATGGACACAAAGAAAAGAAAGAAAAAAGGTTCATATTTATAGTTCCTCACCTACATAAATATTATTGACTGTAGCACAAATATGTGTCTAATATGTTGCGATTATGAGATAAGTTGTCTAGTAGCTAAATATTTAATCAGTCCCAGGCAATGAATAAAGATGAACTTCTAATACTAATATAGGAGAGAAAAAAATATCATGCCATTCCCTGCGCAAATTAGAGTATTACAACCACGTCCGAGAGTGAAGTTCCCACTGGCAATTACTGTGGCCACACACTGCGCTGATCCCGTCGCCAGGAAAACACCTCAGCGGCTCACCCCACATCCTACCCGGCGCTCCCCAGCCACACAACACGGAGAGATAGACCAAACTTGCGCGCATCTGCTTGATCCATAAATACAGGTCAGCATTGTGTCGTCGAGGGCAAGGCGGCGACGCGGAGATGTTTTTCAAATCGTGGATGATAGAATGTACCGTCAGTTGAACCTTCACGAGGCTCCGGATCCACATTCCCTGTAAGTTGGGTCCACATGTGTACCCCAAAACTCTGATGTCATTGTTATTGAATTATTACTGAATGGAAACTATAGTATGTACTTCTCGATTTTCTATGTACTCCTTTCTTGTTTAAAGTCGCTGTGTCATTGTTTAATTTCCCGACACTATCGCCTTCTCTATTTGACATCTACACACATTAAGCGTGAGGGCAAAATCGTGGTAGTGAGAGGGTTGAATAAAAAATCTGTTCCTCCATGTGACAACAAGCGTATTTCGGATACAGTTTTCATCGAACCAGTATAGTATTTACTCTCATGATTCAGATGATTCCTTTTAGCATTTTTAATAACGATTTTTTTTTTTTTTTTTACAGTTGCTAAGTTACGCAAAGGGACAATACAGCCACTATTTCGTAGGTTTACGTGAAAATCCTGGCCTTTAGTCGCGATAGCAGGGAAAGTGAGGCGGGTATGTCACCCACGAGAAATGTTGCGCTTGTACTGGGTGGTGGTGGTGGTGGTGGTGGTGGTAGTGCTGACGCCGCCCAGTTCCCTCCCTGCTACGTCAGCGGTGATCAGGGAAAGGGGGAGAGGTGGGGGGGAGGAATTCTACCACTCTAACACCACCGCCTACGTGTACCTTACGAGACAGTACGGACCCACACACACACACTACTATACTAATACTGATAATTTATGGAATGGTAAAATAGTGAACGTAGAAAAGTAAAAAAGAAATGGTTTACAAATTACCGTGTTTCTGTTATTGAGATGGAAAAGTAAGAAACAGAAAGGCGTGGGTTACATAATGCTTCTACGGTCTGGCGCTGGTGACGTGAGGGATCTGAAAGTCTTTAATAGTGATAGTAGTGGCGGTGGTGGTAGTGGTAATTACTGAGCGTGCGTGTGTTGGTGATGGTGGTGGTAAAATTTGTTGTTTCTGACAAATTGCTTCTTGGCGCTCTCTCTCTCTCTCTCTCTCTCTCTCTCTCTCTCTCTCTCTCTCTCTCTCTCTCTCTCTCTCTCTCTCTCTCTCTCTCCCAGCACGTGTGGCTATGAGCGGCGCAAGAGTTCAGCCCCAAACAGCAAAGATAAGACTGAGCCTCATCATGACAAATTAGTCCTTGCCGTCAGCCTTTTGACATGGTTCCGTCTGGCTCATAACCAATCGCAAGCGTTTCAACATGGCCCCTTACTGAAAGAACCTAATTATATTTTCTTTTACCCCTTACTCATTTAAATACTTTCGTCTTTGATCTCTTAGTTATTTTGAGGTACTTCTCGCACATTTCCTCCAGTCCATACACTTTCTCCTGCTTAAAGTTAGCGTTATGTTGGGTTAAGTTAGGTTGGGTTAAGTTAGGTTGGGCTAGGTTAGGCGAGGTTAGATTAGTTTTAGTTTATGTTGGGTTAGTTTAGGTGGCCTAGGTTAGGTTAGGTTAGGTTAGATTGGTTTGGGTTAGGCTGGGTTGAATTTGGTTATTTTATTAAGGTTAGGTTAAGTTAGGTTAGGTTAGATTAGATTAGGTTGCGTAAAAATCACTCTCTCTCCTCAGCCTAAAGTCACTACCTGTGGTTATCCTTCATCTGGCACTGTCTCTCGGATGACTGAATTACCACTCCATCGATTTTTTTTTTTTTTTCCTGGTTTGCTTATTCACCTGCAATCAGAACAATCCTTTTTCTCAGCAGTTCTCATCTAATTTCATCCAGCCCTGGCGACTTCTCAAAGTTCATTTCCTCCAGGATTCTCAGCATTTTCACTTTGTTGACTTCTCCTCAACCCTAACATTCTTACTTTCTCATCCTGCCCTGCCTAGCATTTGTTTCTCTCTCATCCTTTAATTGTTTTAATGTTCTGACAGATTTTAAAATTACGTACTCACACGGTTATTCTTATGCACCTCTACAATCTACCACTTTTTTTCTGCCCAGGTAGTCTAATAGTAGTAGTAGTAGTAGTAGTAGTAGTAGTAGTAGTAGTAGTAGTAGTAGTAGTAGTAGTAGTAGTAGTAGTAATAGCAGTAGTAGTAGTAGTAGTAGTAGTAGTAGTAGTAGTAGTAGTAGTAGTAGTAGTAGTAATAGCAGTAGTAGTAGTAGTAGTAGTAGTAGTAGTAGTAGTAGTAGTAGTAGTAATAATAATAATAATAATAATAATAATAATAATAATAATAATAATAATAATAATAATAATAATAATAATAATAAGTAGGAGTATGCTTCACATGTCTTGGGGTATTCCACTCTTACTGCTCTTCTAGACAGGGTGGAATCAAAAGCTTTTCGTCTCATCAACTCCTCTCCTCTAACTGACTGTCTTCACCCTCTCTCTCACCGCCGCAGTGTTGCATCTCTAGCTGTCTTCTACCGCTATTTTCATGCTAACTGCTCTTCTGATCTTGCTAACTGCATGCCTCCCCTCCTCCCGCGGCCTCGCTGCACAAGACTTTCTTCTTTCTCTCACCCCTATTCTGTCCACCTCTCTAACGCAAGAGTTAACCAGTATTCTCAATCATTCATCCTTTTCTCTGGTAAACTCTGGAACTCCCTGCCTGCTTCTGCATTTCCACCTTCCTATGACTTAAATTCCTTCAAGAGGGAGGTTTCAAGACACTTATCCTTCAATTTTTGACTACCGCTTTCGACCCTTTTAATGGGACTGGCATTTCAGTGGGCATTTTTTTTATCGGATTTTTGTTGCCCTTGGTCAGTGTCCCTCCTACATAAAAAAAAGAAAAAAACACAACTCCCCAAGATGAGCGCCCTTTTCCCGCCTCATCATGTGATATGGAAGTGATCGTCCCCAAATAGAATCAGAAACTATTGTCAAAACCTGGAAGATAAGTGTCTTGAAACTTCCTTCTTGAAAGAGTTCGTCATGAGGAGGAGGAAATACAGAAGCAGGGAGGAAGTTCCAGCGTACTTTATAAAAACGCAATATGATAATGTGGAGAGACTTAAAGCCATTCCGGTGCAAAATTAAAATCCCGCGTGCAGAAAGGGAAGGGGCGGTGGGGGGAGAAAGCAAATGCAGCATGGGTGTGTTTTCATGAGGTGTCGTGAGCGGCCATAATGAGGAAGGCGGGACCCGGGACAGCCTCACTATCACCCCGCAGGAATGTGCCAATAAAGGAGAGACTTACGTTTCTCTGTACTTGCCTCCTGGTGGTGGTGGTGGTGGTGGTGGTGGTGGTAGGAAGAAGAGGAGGAGGAGTTATAGTAGTAGTAGTGGTAGTAGTAGTAATAGCAGTAGCTGTGATAATGGTGGTGGTGGTAGTGGTAATGGTAGTAGTAACAGTAGTAGTAGTAGTAGTAGTAGTAGTAGTAGTAGTAGTAGTAGTAGTAGTAGTAGTAGTAGTAATAGTCGTTTGTTGTTGTTGTTGTTAATGTTACTGTTGTTATTGCTGTTGGCCTTCTTGTTCTTGTTCTTCTCCTCTTCCTCCTCCTCGTCCTCCTCATCATCATCATCATCATTATCATCATCATCATCATCATCCTGCTGCTAGTAAACCCAGGCATATGCTTCTAAATATACGCGTGGTGAGTCAGGTAAATGCAGTTCCTATGTTCCGAGGAGACGCTCTCGGATTGATAAAATGGCTCCATACCTTACATTGCCAGTGGTGCTCAAACTCTCCTGACACGCAGATATTTAATGAATGCCTCAATTCGTACCATCCCCTTTGAGAATCTTCATATGTACTTGGAAAAAAAAAGATAAACGTGAATTTCAGTCAGCTCCGCCCAGATAAATTTCTCGCCCCGATCATTTCACTTACAAGCCATAGATAAAAATAAAATTCCGTATGATAAGTTAGGGTAGGTTAAGTTGGGTTAGGTTAAGTTAGGTTAAGTTAGGCTGGGTTGTTAAGTTGGATTAAGTTAAGTTAGGCTGGATTAGGTTAGGTGGGGTTAGGTTAGTTTTAGTTTATGTTGGGTTCGGTTAGGTTAGGTTAGGTTAGGTTGCGTAGAAATCATCATGCGGAAATTATTTTAGATAATATTTTAAGGTGTGAGATTTTCTTACGTGGAATTTACTTGAATTTTATATTTAAGCTATTGATTCAAAATATAAAAAAAAAACACTAGAGAGAGAGAGAGAGAGAGAGAGAGAGAGAGAGATGGGGGGAATGATAAAATTAACCAAATACTGTATATCCTGCTAAGGGAGTGATCGGAAACCTCTTTTTTTTTTCTTTTACAAATCTCTGTATAATTCATGGAACATCACCGGCATGTCGGTAGTGATCTAGCAGTGAAATGTAAATAATTATAAATGCATATGGTTCTTTTTTCTTCTTTTTCTGTTACTTGGCGGCAGGTTACCCACACGTGGCAGTAATTAACACACATCATTATTCTCAGACACTTCTGTGATGCACCTCCACTACTTTCAAAAGCCTCTAGAAATGTCACGAATTTTAACGGATTTGTTTTATGATTCCAATGATAGATAAACAAGATTTTTACATTATTAACATGAAACACTCTTGAGAACCCGGCTCATCACCTCTATGGCCTTTCAAAATAGTCGTGGTGAGAGAGTAAAGTGTTTCTGAATATGCCACTCTGTCTGCATCACGCGCTGAACATCCATACCTTTTTTCTACTGTCAATCATTTGCCCCAAAAATATAGCCCATGAAAGTTATTTCTTATTTATACATCATCGACCATGCTTACAGTATATGAAAACACAATACAAAAATTCTGGGATGCATAACTTATTACTGAAAAAGGAGAAGCACTTCAGAAGTTCTAACAATAATAATGTTAATAAGATAATAATAATAATAATAATTATTATCATTTTTATTTATTTTTTTTTTTTTATTATTGTTATTGTTGTCATTATCAGAATTGCATGCATCATCACCAGCCTCCCCTTCCTAAATGGCCAGGGAAAGTGATGAAGCCAGACACCTTGCCATTTACGGTGTTTTGATTCATGCTGCCTGACAAATCGTAGTCTTCTCAGGGAAAATTTGTGTTGAATGAAGTTAACCCAAAGTTAACCCTTATGCTTATGCACACCCAAACGAGGGTAAAACCAAAATGAAGGAAAAAAATTCGGTTTCTAACGCTTTCAGCATATAGAGTCCAGAGAACAAATTGTGTATTGTGGACTGAAGTAGCTAGTGGTGCCCTGAGCCCCCAGTGCCCCAGAAAGAGCGGGGCAGCAAGACCCACGCCGGGCAGACGCCATCACGCCACACTCAGCGTCGGGAGAACGACGTGGAAAGATGTAAAACCTTCAGTAATAATTCTCCCAAGACGTCAGACAGGGGTGGAGGAGGGGCCCTGTGGCCCCGCCCAGCCCGCCTGAGTGGCTCAGAGCTCGTTGTGTTGACTAAATTACTGCCCGCGCTGCCGACCAATAGTCACTCGTGCATGTCTTAGGGACAGGAGGTCTATTTCTCTCAAGACAGCGCCTCTCCACCCACATCGCCAGGATTTTGTTCACCTGTACAGTCTTCAAGGTAGATCAGGACCACTAGCTGACTGCCTTTATTACAACACAATCTATCTGAAGTTACTACTCAGAGGAGGACTTCCTTTGGGCACGATCAGTCCCGTTAACATTGTGAACGAAAAGTCTGAAAAGTTTTCGGTCGTGGCGTCTTGGCTCCTCCCACCCGACAGTGGCAGATATTCCTAACATCTTCATCACAAGGTCACAAGGCGGGGTACCGAGAAAGGAGTGCCATCCTTAGGGCCACATGGCACAGCGACAGTCGAAGGGGATCGGACTGGACGTGTGTCGTTGTCATGCGGCAGCTGTAGTGACCAGCGACCATCGGTGGTAGTGCTTGGTGTGTGCTGAAAAGTGGCTTCAGGTCCACCTTCTTCACGCGCTGCAATTCT
>NC_087171.1:12493266-12515766 GCF_035594125.1 Scylla paramamosain | reverse complement strand
GCTTCCATCCTGCTCACGGCAACATACCATCGTATACCAATCTCTCTCTCTCTCTCTCTCTCTCTCTCTCTCTCTCTCTCTCTCTCTCTCTCTCTCTCTCTCTCTCTCTCTCTCTCTGTCCAGCTACGGGTGGTTTGATGTTGCTGCACACCATGGAGGGTGCATGTAGTACTGGCATGCTCTGGCGCCCGCAGTTCCTTACCCCTGGACCCGGACATTGAGTTGTTACGGATACCGGACATTGAGTTGTTACGGATACAGCACGTGGTGGTGGTGGTGGTGGTGGTGGTGGTGGTGGTGGTGGTGATGGTGGTGGTGGTGGTGTTGGTGGTGGCGGTGACACAGCATGTTGGTGCCATCTATTCCAGGAATGCTGTGTAATTATGCTTGAAGAAACGCGTCTCATGTCAGTTCCTGTTTGCAACATAACCATTCCCGCTCATTAACTATACTATAATGATGACGGTTGCTTCTCACATATTCTCTATAGAAGTGAACATTCGAATGTTATATGTCTGATTACAAAATACGGGAAATTATACAATCATTTGGCTGGGGAGCGATCGCTACAGCTGTGTGGACTACATGAACATGTAACAAGCCCAAACGGACCAGCCCTTCACACGAATGCCACGTACAGGGAACGAAAACTCAATATCCCGTGATTCAGAATCAATTAACAGAAGCAAACGTAAGGTTACAAAAAGACAAGGCGGCGGCAACTGTATCCACGCCGCGGACTCAACCTATTCAGCCTGGCGGCCCTCCCTCGCCGAAGATCACACGGGTGTTCAAGCCGTGGAGCACCATTACACACGACACCCAACGGCACAATAGGAGCGCCTCCTCATCCGTTTCCCCGCAGCGAGGGAAGCACGCGAGGACGCTGGCCCGCTGTGGGGCGTGGAAAAAGGTGAGGTAATGGACCATTATATTTTGTCCAGCACCCACCGAAACCAAGCTACGCCCTGCCTGACCTGTGCGTTCCTCCCCGGAGACGATGACGCTCCAGGGCGGCGTGCTGCTCGCTACCTTTGCTTTAAGCGAATTTCTTTACTATTAATGCATTTAAACGGGAAGTCAGAGGGAGAAAGATATCGGACAAGCAAGGGCACTGACAGGCCAGTGCGATTAGCATTCTTGTCACCACCAAGAGCAGTTTCCTTGAAATGTGTGTACCTTACACTACCTAAACGTCGAGTATTGTATTACGAATATTTAATAACCAACAATAAAGCAATTAAAAATTAAATTGAAAGTCATAATTCATATGAATTCGGCACTGGTTTTGTTGCCTGTTTTACCATCATCAGTTTACAGAACATGTTTTGATGGTACTTGCTGCCGAGCCAAGTCATTCAAGGTGACTGTTTAGTGAACACTGGAGACAGATGATAATTGATCAATCATAAGCTAGGCGAGCATGCTCCACGGACCACAAGATGGGTGCTTCTAGATCGTTTCATCAGCATCCATTGTTATGAATGCCACATGACGAATGGTTCAGTTCCACCTCCATGTCAATCGGTATTAATTACACATCAGACATTTCACTGTGCCTGAGCGGGCGTGAGGACGACAGCGGCCAGTGAGGGAGTCACGTCGAGATACATATTTAATCATCGTGAGGGTAAAACTGTATTAAACACCTATGAACAGTGACGACGAGCTTAGCGATGCCTATAAATTTGTATAGTGACTAACAATGTGTGTGTGTGTTGTGTGTGTTGTGTGTGTGTGTGGGTAGTTTTCCAGCGTGATCAATCAACGGCTTCATGATACGCCGCGTTCTCCCTCTCCGCCCCTCCGTGAACCCCTTGAAAGATCCACCTGTCATTAACTGAGCGCCGAAGACTGCTCCCCAACAAACTCACGCATCCATACAACCCAACAACTCTACTATATTAGTTTTAAAATGCAGACATTATCAGGTTTATATTGTTCTGTATGGATTTAATTTTACATTTTCCGGTTCTTCATTATTTATACACAAATTAAGTATAAACTTTGTGGAACTAATGGGCATAAATGGTCATCTACTTCTGGAAACAATACTATACTTATGAAATCAACATACATTCCATACAGTGCACCGCGGCAAGCGTTAGAATGTCAACAGACACTGACAGCGGTGAGTTTATTGCATACACTTTGTAACTGATAATAATAGGTCGCCTTTATGGGAAACCCTCAACAAACACCTATTTCTGAAAGACGTGACGGGCTGCGATATATTTTCATCACTGAGAATCGAACCAGAGAGAAGGAAAGTATGAGAATCAAGAGTGTTATGAGTGGAAAGCATTGTTTCATAGTGATTCCAAGATTAGGTGTAAACTGGACTCCCACAAATCCAACCATTCCAAGAGCACCGAGCGATATATTAAATGTAGTGATAAAGAGAGGGTGGCCAGCTGATGTGTTTATTAGCAAATGTCTCTACATGGCAGTTTGAAATTATGTTCCCTATTTATTCTTTTTTTTTATCATTTATATATGTATTTATTTTTTTTTTTTATATCATATTTTCAATTTGTCATGCGTAAACGATTTATGGAAGAAAACTAGTGCTTTTACTATATTTTTTCACTGAATATAATACGACAGAAAAAGAAGAAGAGTAACAACAACAACAACATCAATAACAACAACAACAACAACAACGCATCCATTTACATAAACACACTGGCATTGCTCTGTCAGGTTCCCATCATCACTCTTATCGGGCTTACATGTCTTTACTCCCCTTGCTTTCTTCGCTCGTACTTTCCACCCAGCCACCACCACCACTACCAACCTTGCGCACACACGCCTGCCTGCTCCACCACCACCACCACCACCACCAAGTATCCACATCTTCCAAGCTACAACATCGAAGATTCACTATATACCACTTTTCATTTCTCCACTTCTGCGTTATCAAAGTTATTACAGCAAGCTTATGACGGAAGAACTTGAGCACCGCAAAGTGTCAATGTCCTAAAATTTATAAAGTGATGCTCGTTTTTATTATATTTTTCTTTGTATTTATATTTCTCCTGACTGGTTGACTTCTGGCACATTACGAGTCATGAAACACTGTTCTTTGCATAGACACCCATTCAAAAATGGTAGTACTGTCCATAACTTCAATTTCCAGTCAGCATACAATCCCTGAGTTTTTTTATTTATCTATTTTATTTATTTATTTTATTTTATTTATTTATTTATTTTTTACCACTGTATAGCTGAACCGATAATTCCAGCAGTATGAGAATGTTGCAAAACGTCGCTCCAGGTCAGTGATGCCCAGACAGTCATCACACTGACCATTGTGTTGTGTTGGTTGTGCTGTTTGGGAGCAACACAGTTATTTGCCATCTCAGGGACGGGCTTAGCCTGATTACCTGACCTCTTGAAGTGACGTAACAGTTGTGTCCATTACATCACATATTTCACCAAGCGTTCGATGCCCAAATGAGGCATTCCAAGAAGACCTCGACGACTACACGCAGTGTACTGTGCACCATCCCAGGCTGCGGTCACCCCCCCAGTCACCCAAACAATTGGCGCAAGAATATACAGGACTACTATTCTCTCTCTCTCTCTCTCTCTCTCTCTCTCTCTCTCTCTCTCTCTCTCTCTCTCTCTCTCTCTCTCTCTCTCTCTCTCATACACAAACCTAACTGCTTCGATCTCTCTGTCTACAAGAATGAATACATCTGCTAATAGTCGTACCGCAGCAGTGTGGACACTTGGACACTTCCTTCCGTCCTTCAATTAAACCATAGAAAAGGTGGCGGCATGCAGAGGTTCTCCAGGCACTACTGGCGACCCGTGCTGGTGTGTGTTACTGATGTGATGACTTATTCCTTCGCTGGAAAGAATAGTCAAGCACTCCTCAAACCCAGCACGCTTGTTCCCCTCCACCTGTAGAATAATGAAAGGAGTGAGCGGTGGAGGTGCGGACACTCCACTCACTTTTAATTTTTAATTCCATAACTCATCGCAAAGGCAGGTGGTCCCCTTCCCAATACAGCTACGACAGACTGCGTACTCCGGAACTGTTCATTTTCTCCTCTCTTGAAGTGAGAGTAACGAAAAGATATTTTTACCTGCACTTTCTTACGATGAAAGATTAAATTTCGACATTGCTGATTTTCATTCAATATCACATCAGTTTATTTATTTATTCATTTTTTTCTGGATATCTCTGGGGGAATTATATTAAGTTAACGATCATATTTTTGTAAGGGAAAGGATTATACTGTAATCTATAGCATGTAGCTAGGAGGAGGAGACAGAAAAGTAGGTGGATTATTTGAAGAGAAATTTTCATGGAGGAATCTTCGTGCGTAGAATTCACATATGAAGAAGACTGAGAACACAACATAGTACAAGCGAAGGCCCTCAGTTCCAGGGTCCCCCAAACTAGGAGTGCCAAGCGTGATGCGAAACCATACGAGGCTGCAAAATTCAGTAAGCTTCTTGAATAATTGAAAAGCGTTGGGCCGAAGTGAATACTGCAGAGGCAAACGCAATAAATTTTCACCTGATACAGCACCACACGGACGGGAACCTGACAAAAATAACATTTCTTACTGTCCCGAGCAAACACTGCATAACAAATTACCAATAGAGGACAGGTGACGGAAATATAACCGCTACCAAAAGCCAACTATTTCTCTACATGTAAGGTAATGTGGAATTTCACTTCAATAATAACACCATGGTTTACTGCTACACGATGCAACACATTCATTCCCCCCAGACCTATGCTAATAACCTGTGTAATGAATCAAATGTCTCTCTCCATTCTCCTTCCTTCCTTCTACCTAAGACAACTGCCTATTAAATTTAAGACATATGACCAATTTCGCTATAAAATATATCGTTTTCGTGCTGCCAAATTATGATAATATTTACAAGCCTCTGATCACCCAGGTACTACATCACTCTCACGCTCCCATTGCTACCACACAAAGCTTGGACGCGCACACTTATCATCCACTGAAACTGTGAAAACAAACTTCCATACTTCTTGCATACTCCTTCCTCCACACGACTCAAGATGTTCAAAGCTGTTCGTTGCTTGACACTTCTGTGGCCTTTAAGCCCCTTAATTTGTACAAAAATGCAAATAATTTCGTACATGCTTTCTTGTGAGTGAGGATGTTTGTATGTGCGCTTTGTGGTGTTGTGCGGTATAATGTGAGGAGAGAGAGAGAGAGAGAGAGAGAGAGAGAGAAAGGCTGGGGGAGATAGAGGCAGATCCAAGATGATATGGCATGTCTTTTAATATCCTCTTTGAATATCGTGATTTGATAGTGTTTAACTAAAGAATATTTTTATCATCACATCTCACCACCTTGCACACAGACACAAGACTTGATCATCAATCAGAATCGCCCAGCACTCAACTCAGGTAGGCAAGTGAGGGAGGAAGCAAAAACACCCTCTCTCTCTCTCTCTCTCTCTCTCTCTCTCTCTCTCTCTCTCTCTCTCTCTCTCTCTCTCTCTCTCTCATTTATTGTTTCTTAGAAGTTAAATCGCAACAATGACGTCCGTATTTTCAAACACTTTGTTCTCTTATTACTACTTTTTAAGGCCACATATACGATTCGTCGAGATCTTATGAGTGTTTTCCTATCACTAATATATGATTTTCGTTAAACTATCACTAGAATCAGATAAACGCATTTAGATTAACCCCCACTATACTCTGTTGTAAGTAGTGAGAAAAGATGAAACATTTACTAGGAACACGGCTCTAAGAAAGAAGACATGTCATGCGCGCAGACATTACCTGAACTGAAGGAGGAAAACCAGTACAGAAGCGGCGCTCAAACTCAAAACTCAAGGCAGTGAGAGAGGTAACATGTCGTCCAAACGCCTCGACTTGGGCATCACTAGACAAAATGATGGCACAAACTCTTGTCGTAGGCGTGAATGAGCTGCGTCATACAGGTCAGGTATGCGGGGTCATATCAATTTTTGCCCGTGGTTTGCAAGATGCGGGAAGGAAAACCAGTGACACCAGAACCACTAATGAGAAGACATACCTAACACAAACACCAGCTATTTATACAGAAAAGTAAAGTCGAACAGTGTTGAGCCTCTGAAAATATTTGTAGAGCCACACGTTAACTATGAGCTTGATAACGGCTGTGTTTTTTTCCGTGGCTTGGAAAAGAATGCAAACAAGACACTGGCGCCTCGACCGTGTTGTTATTAATTAATGTACGTTTTATCAAGACTCAGTAGTATCCTTGTGAAACTCTACACCGACGGAGGTCCTGATGACGTGATCCTGGATACTGCCGATGGTAATGTTCAGTAATTTAGTGACAGACGCTTCTTAAATGTCTCATATAAAGGAACTCAAGCAAGGTGTCAAGAATTCTGCAACAGCAATACATGAACAGAAGAATCAGCATTACATTTTCCTTTATTTTCATGAGCACATTCATATATCCACCAGGGAGAGGATCATAGCGATAGGGTCATGTCGCTTTCCTATTTAACACGATAAAACTGTCGACACAGGAAGGCGGAGATTCGACACCGCGAAGCTCCCTTTCTGTGCAGCCGTGTGCGTGAATAATTTGTATGGCTCTATACTGCTTGGCGCTTGACAGTGAACGTGTATTGCGGTACAAAGAGATAATATATGCAAAATTACGAGACCACAACTATTTTTATGTATCCAGTCCATGGCCAATACCATATATATATATATATATATATATATATATATATATATATATATATATATATATATATATATATATATATATATATATATATATATATATATATATATATATATATATATATATCGAAATATACAATATTGATAAACTCATGAAATACAACAGAGAAGTTTTCCTTCTACTGTCTGTATGAAATAAGGTTGGATGCAATACAGTAAAATGACAGATGAGCACGAGGCTGACAAGTACACACCAACAAGAAAGGTATTACCAAACCATAAAAAAAAAAAAGTAAATAAAATTGCAACAACTTCATCATTTCCTTTTTAACCAACTATCGCACCACTCCCTCCCTTTGCACCACGCTTGCCAGGGTGGTCTTGCACGCTTACACACACACACACACACACCAAATCGAGATGACAAACTAATCAGCATGAATTTATCAGTATATTTACATTTCAAATTAATTATGGTTACGTAAACTCCACGCTATATATAATGCTAAAGGAGGAGAGAGAAAAAAAGAAAACAAAACAGCTAAAGGAGGAGACAAAAACGTCAAACAAAATATTGACGTGTGTGCGCATAACAGGTAAAGCAAACACCATCTGTACCATCTGTAGCAGACATCACGGCGAGATAATTAATGGGTATAATTTCTTTGAGCAATAAAGCTGCAGCTGTATTAATGGACACGAACAGCATGACTAATTGGACTGATTAGGACGCGCTCACCAGGCGTTCAGTCTTTCATCACCAGAATTTCGCCTTCTTGTTTATTCACGATTCTGTATTCTGCACACAACACGCACATCTTGCCACACGCGTAACGTTACTCTTCCATTAAATGTTGCCACACCACACACTACAATGAAGTATTTTGATATCACATAATGGTGTGTTCTCTTTGATGAAAATTATAGATTACTGTAAAGGGAGCCACGATGAAGTGTTATATGATACTGTTCATACCATACTGGTTATAGGGAGAGAGAGAGAGAGAGAGAGAGAGAGAGAGAGAGAGAGAGAGAGAGAGAGAGAGAGAGAGACAGAGAGAAATACAAAACTAAGGAACTACAATTATACCCGGGAAAATTCTCAGAAAAGTTTAGGGAAAATATTTCCCTCATGGGTAAGGTTAGCTTCCTTTCCTTGATATCTTGACACTCTTTTAAAGCAGCATAAATTACGGGAAGGTGAAAAATATTAAATGAAGCATTGCTCCTGATCTGACTAGTGTAGGGAAGAAGAGAATTACCTCTTGCATTAGTAAGGAACAGAAAATAGAAATGAGAGTCCGCTAATATCACTGCGCATGAAGACCATGGGAAGGGAAACTGTAACTAAGCAAATAGT
Organism: Scylla paramamosain; assembly: GCF_035594125.1. Lineage (NCBI taxonomy): Eukaryota > Metazoa > Arthropoda > Malacostraca > Decapoda > Portunidae > Scylla > Scylla paramamosain. The sequence goes on along the minus strand of NC_087171.1, from coordinate 12,507,715 downwards.
TTGTCTGAGGCTTAATGTCCATGAGTAAAACCTGGACCAAAAAAGACTAAATCATTCTGCTATGAGTGTTCTAGACTTAATTCTATAACAAAAAAATACATCCATACATTCACGGACAGACAAGTTTCAATACATACTTCCTTCCACGCAACATTCCTCACAACAGTCATGCAATAAGTTCCTACAATAGCTTTCCTTCTAGGCTTTTATTAACAGGATGCACGATTTCCTCTCCTTGTGAAATGCACGGGACATTCCTTTCTCGATGACTAGCCGGTACGCACACCCATAACACATGAACACACGCACGCACCCAAGCGCACACACAAACACACACACACACACACACACACACACACACATAAAGTCGTTCAGTGTGAGTGGCTGATAATCACGAACACTTCAGTAGTTTCATAACAACCAAAACCCATACAACTGGAGCAAGATATTCCTCATATTTATTAAGACTTATTCTCAAATCAATTAAAGCAGCGACAACTTAAGCCTCCTGCGTCCTGCACAGACTAGTGATGCCTTTAATCGAAACTCTTCCATCGCCTACATGGGCCCCAGCAACAGCATGTAATAACTCTCAGGTCACCTTTATACTGTTCCTCGCGCCCACGACACGAATAACGGCGGTGTGTTGTGGCTAGCGAGGACGGCCGAGGTCACCTGGAGCAGTGAATCAAGACGCACCTATGCATGCCCTCTACCGGTGTGCTCACTAAGTCACGCCACCGTTGATGTTTTCGTCTGTGCATAGTTTTTTTTCATAATACCGGTGACATCTACATATGCATGCCCTATGTGTGCTCACTAACGGCCGATTCACTAAACATTCGGGAGGTAAGCCTCGGAACCGTAATCCGGACGTCAGGCACCGAACCCCGAACTGGCCGTGAGGATTAATTAATTAATTGCACAACAACAATAACAACGTAAATAACTATGTTTACACGCCGTTTCTCAATTTTTGTTCATTACAAAGATGAATAAGAAAGAAATTGAAAAGAAAAATGTAAATTTTGAAAATAGAAATTATATACAACATTGGAGTTTTTATAGCAGTCACAGTTTTCCATGTCTTCATGCCCCGCAATAGATTACGTAGATATTTTATAAGAAACCGTGTGAGCGTCCGTCTCTTTATTTCATTGAAATTATCAATCTCATTAGAACGGAAGCAAGATATTGACTTGGTTAATATGCATTAGAGATATTAGCATATTAGTTATCAAAGTCTTCTTTGATAACACACACACACACACACACACACACACACAAATATTAATAATAATAATAATAATAATAATAATAATAATAATAATAATAATAATAATAATAATAATAAAAAGAATAATAATAACATGCATTCACTCTTCCATGCTCATCAGGTGCGCGTGCAGGACGCTCGCCACCAATTCGTTCAGTTGCATTCTTTTAAAAGGCTGAAATCATGGGATTTAATCTTTGAATTAGTGTAATAAAAAAACGCAAATTTAGTTATCAAATATATTTGTACAGTTGCGATACTTTTCTACCGTGAATCGGAGAGTAAAACCTTTCCAAATGGAATTAGCCGATGCTTTCGGAAGGTGTCTGGCTCCCGAAGCTTTCTCGCCCGAAGTTCCAATAAGGTCTTCGAATTACGGCGCTCTCTCCTGAATGTTTCGGACTCGAGTGTCTTTGATGAATCGTTTTCTCGGAATTCGGGTTACTGGCCAGTAACCCGAATGTTTAATGAATCGGCTGTAAATCACTCACTCAGAAGCTGATGTTCTCGTATGTGCATCGCTCTTTCTTCATAACATTGGTGACCGTCACTCCAAGATTATTCACGTTTGTATCATCCTATCGGTTTCCATAGTAATCAAAATTCATGTTTTCTCGTTTGTTACAAGGTTATGCATCGACACACAAAGTCGAGATTACTGTGTTGATTCATCGTTATTTCAGGAATCCCGTTTCCTCAGGAAATTCCTTTCATGGAGAGCGGGAAGAGAAAGACTGCGGTATTCAAATTATGTGAACAACCGTTCAGATTTCTCTCTCTCTCTCTCTCTCTCTCTCTCTCTCTCTCTCTCTCTCTCTCTCTCTCTCTCTCTCTCTCTCTCTCTCTCTCTCTATCTATCTATCTATTTATCTATCTCTGATTATGGTTCTCACCTTAAAATAACACGTTTCGTTCCAATCCTATTTTCCCTCCTGTGTTCCCTCCAAAATTTTCTAGAGCTACAAATTACGTAAGCTAAAACAAAACCCCTTGAATGAAATTTTGCGACCGTACCATCGATCGCTTGAAAAGTACCAAAGAATCGTGAGTGGAACTTGAAACTAGTAAGGAAAATATTGTGCCAGTGTTTCCGTAACAAACTGTGAAGGTGCTCGGAGGGGTGAAAGTGGGCCGAGGGTGAAGCAGGGCTAGAGAGGATGGGTGAGTGGGTGGGCAGGCAGTAAGGGGCACAAAGGAAGGGTGGGTAGCAGGAGCTGGGAGGCTTGGTGGGGGTGGTGCTGCAGGCTACTGTTTCTCCTGTGCGTGAGTCCTCCGTCATGTCTATGAATCCCACGCCAGTAAAGACCCCGTGATCACACAGCTGTTCCTCGCGACCCAGCTAGCTGCCCCTTGGCCTCACGGCCACATCTCCATGACCTTCAGTATAATACTTCGGTTTCCCCGCACAAATTCACGTCCATGTAACAGATGTATACATGCGCCAGTTCCACAGTCACCCTTTTTCGTTTGCTGACTAACCAACAAAACCTATTCAGCCTTCCCATTTGCTCGGGCGCTTGCTCGGAAACTTAAAAGACTGTGGAACTGTTCCATTGAGAATGCCTCCATTACCACTCACGCTCTATTAAGGTTGTGTCCATTATCCTTCAGTAACATGCCCCTGTTTCCCTTTGTAAGTATACATCCACACAACACACGTATACACTAATAACACTACCACTACTAAGCTCGAGCACTCTTAATATATTGTGTTACCTTGTACAGTCGTGGTTGTAAGTCAAGCAACCTCCTACACTCCCCTCTACAATGTTTTGCTTTTTCCTCAGTCTTAAGTCCTTTGATCCGCTGACAATCTCCTTATAAAACCTGACAAATGATGGACTTACTATTGATAGAAAACTCCAAACACAGTAGAGGTGAATGATGCACGCAACTGCACGCAACTCAACAATTCACTATAACCATATATAGTTTTAGTGTCAACACCATGGTTCTGCTTCCTCTCTCATGCACACATCACCACCATAAGACTCTGGCCCATATTCAGAAACGCTTTGCTCTCTCACCACGACTATTTTCTATGGCCACGGAGATGATTAGCCGAGTAGAAAGCTAGTTAATTTGTTACTAAAACCGTAAAAACACCCTTAAACCTCCGTGTAGCTTCAACTAGAGATTTTGGAAAGCAGTGGAGGTAAGACGCAAAAGTGTTTCAGAATATGGTCCTCTCTCACACATTCTCTTTCTCTCTTAGTAAGTTTGCGCTGGATAGTACCAACATTTCTTTTGGAACTTCTTAATTTAATCTGAAGTGACTTAACCTAGATGGTGTTTTCCTGTAAAGTATTGTTGAGTGTAGAATAGTTTTTTTTTTTTTGTATTTTGGAGAGAGAGAGAGAGAGAGAGAGAGAGAGAGAGAGAGAGAGAGAGAGAGAGAGAGAGAGAGAGAGAGAGAGAGAGAGAGAGTTGAGGCGAAATGAGTGAGAGAATGTACGTTTCTGCGGATGTTTGTGTTCAGTGTTCCATTTATCGATGTATCTTTACGCGTGCAGGTTGGTGCGTGTATGTATGTATGTATGTACAGAATATATGTATGCACTTATGACTATTATTGGCCTTTGCCTTTAAAGAGATACCTGCAGCTTCCTTTCGTAATTATTCTCTTTGCTCTGCCATGTGTGTGTGTGTGTGTGTGTGTGTGTGTGTGTGTGTGTGTCAACTACCCTAAGAAAATCTATATCTTAAAAAATACACTTCAAATTTACACCCATCACCATAACACACACACATACACCCCTTCACCACCACAATCACACTACAACCAAGCACAGTTTCACCACAATCACCATCATCACAAACCCATCGCATCCCACCGCCGCCTACCTCACACAGACACGAACCTATCCACACCACACCCGCCCACCGCCGCCCATGCATCAGGACCCAAGCCACACGCACCCTAGATCGCCAGTCCTGGATGACTCACGCTGCCCACCATCAGATTAATTTCTCCAGTGCCAACCCCACCGCCTTGTTTATGGTTATAGAGAATCGAGGAGGGAGCGGGGAGAAGCGAGAGGGCTGGGCGGGAGGAGGATACAGAGAGGGGACGTGGTGGTGAGAGAGGGGAGGGGAAGGTAGGAGCCATGCAGTGACGTCATGGCCGTCACTGCCCTCCACGGAGCGCCGCCTGCCCTCCAGTATTTTTTTTCTATTTAATGAGAAGAGGCTGACACGCACGCATGTATGTAAATAATCGCGGACGCACGTGAATATACATATACGCACGCATGACGACGCACGCGGCGCGCGCAAGCACGCACGCACGCTCGCACGCACACAGGCAAGCAGACGGGCATGCAAAAGAGACAGATTCACAAACATAAAAGACTTGTTCTAAGTTATTTATCTCTTTCACCATAAGTACAATAGCGTGTCTTTATTATAATAAGACTGACATGAAGCTCAGGACAGACACAGTGAACGTTTATAAGTGAAAAGAACACGAGAAACGATGAACCAAGACGTAAGCGTGGACTGAGCAGGGGAAGTACGGACTTACCACTGGTGTAAATCTCAGCAGCGAACACCTACTGAACTCTGGCGCAGACCTTACTTACGGGGCATCGACTGTATTGTGCTAATCTGTGTCGTCGACCCTCCGCCGCGCGTAATGGGCGGCCCTTTAGTGTGTCATCGAGAACACAATCCTTTTTACGACCACCTCCATAGCGCAGAGGAAGGACAGCAGGCCTGGCAGCAGCAGCAGCAGCAACAAAAGGACGTCCCTCCGCAACAAGCGTCATCGTCCGTCTCCGAGATTCGACCTCTGACTTCAGCAAGCACCTCTCTGACCTCCCGCTCTCCGCCCCCTTCCATGAATCAGCTGTCTGCCAGGGCGATTATAAAGTTAGCAAGGTCACACCGTTTTGTCCACTATCTACTGTTTGGCGGCAGTCCCCCACTGCTTCCCTTACTCTCTCTATATATAATCCGTATGACAAACACGAGTATTATAAACTCCACTCCACTCCTAGGCAGGCGGCAAAACTGGCCTTGATGCTTAACCCTCCCCACAGCCTCGGCAGAACAAGCGTGACCCTGTCTGGACTTAAAAATCCCGCTCTTTAGACGGGAAACCACGCTTTCATGGACGCTTGCGGTGAGAGCAACCTTTCCGATGCTTGCAGTGATGATGACGCTCTCTAATACACACATTACAAGTTCCAAGCAAAACTCAATATTCTCTCGTCCAAATTCATCTGCCAAGCATGCAAGCACTATCGGTTGAAATTTATTGCTTTATTAGCCGGTACAAGCAGAGCAGCAAAAAATGCTCCCTTCCCCCAGTCAGCCACAAACCCCTGACCAAGCACGTACAACAACGGGGTCTTGGTGCTTGTCCGCTGTGCAGCTGCTATGCACCCACCGAAACCTGACAAGCAAGCACCCTGCATGCAGGCAATGCTCTAGGAGAGCCCAGGTCATGATCCCAGCCACTATTAACACAATGAGAAATGACTCTGTCTCCTTTGTTGATTGAGTTCCGATAAAGCTGATCGGGAGCAATACATCTAACGCAGACGAGTATGTTCAAAACTATAAACCAAACCCGTATACACCAAAATGTCACTTATATTTTGCCAAGCACAAAAAAAAAAAAAAAATGCACCACCTGACAAAAGCGAAGTGTCGCAGCAGCCACCTTCCTCTGCCTGACTAGACGATGACTTCAAGGACACCTTGATGGTCGTGCACGAAGACCTGCGCCGCCCCTCAAGGCTGCTCGTGCATGAGTCCATGCAGCGAGAGAGAGAGAGAGAGAGAGAGAGAGAGAGAGAGAGAGAGAGAGAGAGAGAGAGAGAGAGAGAGAGAGAGAGAGAGGGATATTACCATTAATCATTTTAAGTCTGCTGTTCAACAAAGGGCGCCAACACACACACACACACACACACACACACACACACACATACACTGGAGAGACAAAGTAGCAGGCAGTGTTTCTAAACCCACAGGTATGTACTCGAAAGTCAGCAACAAGGGAACCACAACAACAATAGTGACAACAAACTCTGCCTTGTGTTGCTCCCCTCCCGTAAACATCCTCCTGAAATGCTGAAAATTACAAAGAGCACCAGCGGCAATACAGGTACAATATATGCGTTGTTCTGCTAAACGGTGCAAGAAGGGAAAAAAATGTCTTGGTGGCAAACCGGCTGCGGAACTGAAGCAGCAACTCAACACGGTAACAAACAAGTCCACTGCTCATTCTGTACGAATTTCCCTTACCACCATCACCGAACACGCAAACTTATCATCACCACGGATGCTTTGTTGGAATTATGCAAAACAAACTGATGTGCATAGGGGAGAGAAATGCGCGTAACATAGCGGTATGAAAAATATATACTCGTATACTGTATATATCTAGAATAACAATTGTTGAAGACATCAAATATCAAATACTGTCGTCCACTCTGAAAGATTTCACAGGTAAAAAATGTAATGCATCCATATTGTGATATAAAAGAAACGGAGGATGACGAAGGTGTGGAGAGATGAAGAGGGTTTAGGAAGGAAAGAAGCAAGGAGTTAACAATAAGGAAATACGTGTAGAAAATGTACTTATTTTAGATGAAATGGCGGCGGTGGTTGAGGAGGAGGAGGAAAACCATGAAGACAACGGGGACGAAAAAAAAAAGATAAATACGACAAAAGAAAAAAAAAAAGAATGAGGATAAAAGGGAGAAGCAAATAGAACGATGATAAAAAAAAAAATAGCACAGATAAGAAGAAAAGCAAAAAATTAGAGAGCATGATAACAGGAAGGAAGATGGGACGTAAGTAAACAGGAGAAGAAAGACTTAAAGAATTACATAGGATTACAGGGAATTTGAAAGACCAACACTGAATTCTTACTAGTCTTTAATTTCACTGCACAAATCAAGGAACTGCAAATAGAACTAGAACAAACCTCAAAGGGCTTGAGAGACTTCGATTTCCCAGCATGAAACTACGCTATGGGAGAATAACTATCTAGAGTATTAAAGCTGAAAAAGATGGTAGCAATGGCCGTCTTTGAGGCTTGTGCTGCTCTGTGTTGGGTGGCTGGGCTTCACCTTCCCTGACACGTGTTTACATAATAAGATGATTTAGTGGACAGAGAGCAGTAGTAGTAGTAGTGGTGATGGTATGAGCAGGGCCGTGCGGGAGGGAGTGGTGCCCCGATGAACACTGTATTCACCGTGGCCCACTCAAGGTACTATTAAGTCTGAGGGTCGGACTTATCTACGCCCACTAACACCACGGATCGCCTTACTGCCTTCACCTTACTCACGAACCTTCCTATCTACGCAGGGCTCGACGCCTCAAGAGATTTTCATGCCAGGTTAATTTATTGCCGCCTGCCACCCACGCCTCTGCACCACCTCCGTCCCACTTCCTCTGTCTGCCATGCCCTACCAAGCCGCCATCACCCATGATGAAAGCATCTCTAGGCGCCAACACGAGGATGCGATACACACACACACACACACACACACACACACACATACACACACACACATTTTCCATTTACTCACCGACAACCTGCACCCCTTGGTTACATATGCATGTCCGTAAATGTAAGTGTTATTATGTGCGGGCACTTGTGTGTGTGTGTGTGTGTGTGTGTGTGTGTGTGTGTGTGTGTGTGTGTGTGTGTGTGTGTGTGTGTGTGTGTGTGTGTGTGTGTGTGTGTGCTATTATTCTTAATTTGTATTCTATTCCATTAATTACTTCGTGATTTACATTTTGTATCAAGAAATTATCAGCTCTATTTCATTTCTTGGAGCCTGCAAGAATGCAAGGCCCAACGCTTCATTACCCGCCCGTCGCCCCTACCTGCTACAATGTCGTGTACACAGTGTATGCAATGGCCTTTGCCTGTCTGTCCTCAGATATTTCGAAGCATCTCGCCAATCTGCTAACAAAATAATGTTCTGTGGCTAAGGATATAAATACTAAGACCTCATGGAAGACTAAATGAAAGATTGTCTTATGAAAATGCTATCAACTGTGAAAGTCATGAGAAATTATGAGCAGTGATGAAGATAAAGAAGTGATGTGACGTGCTCGAGATGGCAAACCTACTGCGTCAAGTATTTTCCTTATCGCAAATTATTCACCTAGAAGGGCTGGCTGGCCTGACCCCAAACCTCGGACATGCGGCATGACCCCGGAGTGCAGCGCCCTTTGCATGACCAATGACTCCACCATCAAGGTGAAGTGAAATGATGATGCACCAGCGAGAACTTGATCTGTAGTGACAAAGCTTAACAACACGGGAAGCATGCCACCGCGGCACTGGCCTGCAGACGTGCTGAAGACCTACAATGTGAGCAGCCTGTCACCTCCTGCAACACATCGGTACCGGTGTCATGGATATATCCGGGTACTTTAATAAACTACTTAAACATTACCATACAGTAATGGCGCCAGTTACATTACATCCGCATGTGAGCACTGAACACTTCGCTTCTTCCACACCTCCCGTACTTGGCTCTATCAACCTCACGTCATCCACACCTCCCGTACTTGGCTCTACCAACATCACGTCTTCCACACCTCCCGTACTTGGCTCTAACAACCTCACGTCTTCCACACTTCCCGTACCAGGCTCCACCAACCTCTAAGTCCCTGGAACAAAAACAAAAAATTGAAAGTTTCGTATTACAGTACAAAATGGTAATGCATCAGTAAGTGACATGCAGGCGTAGGAGTAAAGAGAAGGGTACATACCGTCAGGGGTGAGGGCGAGGCGTGAGGGCGAGGCGTGACGGCGCCGGTGGAGCCCAGGAAGTGTGACGCCTGTCCCACACACAAGAGAATCCTTCATCACCGCGGAGGGACGCGAAACACGTGTTTGTTTACAACTCATTATTGCACCTGGGAGACGCCGGGAGGCATGGTGTGCTAAGGAATCATGTGTCGGGCACATGATCCCTTACATGTAATACCTTACCCAAAACCCATTCCTTCCATTTTAAGGAATAATAAATAAGGCCACTTTCCAGCGTGGCCACCAGTCTAATCACAGCACCGTTTCAACGCAAGGCGCAGGGTGTATTTCACGGCAGCGTTATCTCACGGCGCTGAGTTGTAATGACGAACTGGCCCGCGGCACTTTACGGATCATATTACGCTTTATTAGATTTCTCTGGACGACCCCTGGGGCACGCGTGATGCCTTCACTTGCTGTTCCCACTCAGCGGCGTTTGCCGCCCGTCACGCAGCATTCATTGTGATCATCCACTGCATGTGTACGATACAAGGCGGGAAAAGTGAAAAATCTCACCTGTGATGGAAGCGCAATAAGACTTCCCTCCTTCCTCCCTTCTAACCTTGACGGTAGGTATGCTGCGTTCCATTAATTCCTTCACATGTCTCAGTCCCACCAACACTTAGTCTTAGCATTAGAGGGTTAATGATGCGATATATTCACTTTCCGTCAGGCTAAATCAAGCGTTTTTTTTTTTTTTTTTTTTTTTTTGCGGAGACAAACGGGGCACACTTTACACACCAGGCAACTGATCGGGCTGATCCTCCCTTGACCAGCAGCACCAGGACGTCCTCCGCTGAAGAAAGTAGTCCTTCACTGAACGTATTACATTAAGGTTATGATGACAATTGAAATATCTTACTTGAATTGATCATGATATATTCTATTACAATTTTTATATTGAAACAGTCAAATATAAGCATATCCTCACATGGACTTTGTCATGGTAAACGGCTAACTAGTGTTATCTTATTAGCTGGTTACCTTTATGAATTTACTGTCTATTTAACTTTTTGCATATTGTCATAGGAGTTACATATGCCAGAGAGACGAAAAAAAGGGAAAGCGAAGACTAAATCAGTAAATATAATGGAGTCGTATTGCTGACAAGTACTTTTCTCGGGTGACTGGCGCCGTGTGGCCTGGTACAAGGAAGTTACAGTCCTGTCATGTCATCCTGGCCGAATTTGTTACCAAGAATGAGCATCATCATGATATAAATATTAAAAGTAAGACGAAAGTAAATATTTTTTTGAGAAGGTAGCAACCAGCCCACATGTCCAGCACGCTAAACATCACGCTTCCCCGTTCAGTTGCCTTCCCGCGGCCCACAAAATCTGAGTGACTGAGTATGCATAATGACCATTCACCTGTAAAGAAAACAGGTGGTTCTCCAAGTTAGCAATGCTTCAATACATTTATAGACGCGCTTTTACTAAGAAACTGTATCATTAATCATGCTATGTGTTTAGTGAGGGCCAATAAGTGAATGGAAGTGTTACTAATACACAGCCTCACGGATAAGCAGCCAGGCTCCTGTGGTAGGCGGGCCATTTTGACACGTGTCGAGCAGATCAAGATTAAGAAAACAAGCCGCACGTCACATAAATCTAATTATAGCCGCCTCGGTCTGTGTTCGTATATCTAGCACAGCCTACTGTTCTTTCTTCTCTATTCTTCCCTGCACTGTAATCAACACACGTTCCCGTGTATCACCCTCGTCACTGAATCAATGGGTTAAGATAATGAAGTAGGGATGCGCCAGGTATCAGAGTTCATGAGGCTCCTCGCCAATGCAACAGAGGGATAGTTGTGATGTATAGCTTAGGTAAGAGGCTGTAAACTGTCAAAAGTGGTCATATTAAATGGAAAATTAAATTAAAAATACTCCTGAAAATAAGCATCATGAAGCAACGAGAGACTTCATTGCTGCTACGAGGTTGTGTGACAGTTTTCGGTCCATCACAAACACCGCTACAACAAAGAAAATAAATAAACAGATAAGTAATTAAATAAACAAATAGAATTAACATTAAACAATAAAAATATGAGTCAATAGTTTTCTGTTTTCGTTATCATGATTCCAAATAACCTTTGTGAAGTGTTTTTTTTAGACAAGCACAACTTCTTCGTCATGGGAGTGAGTCACGTGAGAAAGATGACAGCTCAGGGAGGAATATCAGCGTTACCACACACATTGTTGCCGTTGAGCGAGCGAACGAGCGAGCGAGGGAGAGAGAGAGAGAGAGAGAGAGAGAGAGAGAGAGAGAGAGTTGTTTATTTGTCCCTCCGTGAATGTTTGCGTGCGCCTCACAAGTACCAGCACCAGAGTCAACTCGTCTCCAAAAGCAGAGTGCATGTCACCAGCTTAATGTGCACGCCAAACACAGCTAGCAAACACAAGCACACATGCACACACTCCGTACAAGTTCTGTTTGAACCTGATAGCATCCCAAATAATACCAAATAATAACAAGCATGTTGCCCTCTCACATATAAACACACCAATGCAGAAAATACGTACTCGCAAAAAAGACACAAACTGTGGATGTTTATTGTGATATCCATCGTGGTATTTGCTCTTTACGTTCGTATCAATTTACTCATATAATATAATTAAATTAATTCAGCATTATATTTTATTTTATTTATTTGTTTTATCTACTATTATATTTCGTATTTTTGCTTCTTATCAATGTATTAATTTATCGATGTGGTTATTTATTTAATTTTGTTTGTGTGTGTGTTTGTATATGCATGTCATTTAGCACGACGAGCACCACAGTACACATTGCTGACACATACACAAGTGCGAGGACTCCAACCAGCCTTCCTGTGACTCGAGGAACCAAACTTTACTGTTCTTTGACTCGAAGAACCAAACTTTACTGTCCTATGACTCGAGGAACCAAACTTTACTGTCCTGTGACTCAAGGAACCAAACTTTACTGTCCTGTGACTCAAGGAACCAAACTTTACTGTTCTTTGACTCGAAGAACCAAACTTTACTGTCCTATGACTCGAGGAACCAAACTTTACTGTCCTGTGACTTAAGGAACCAAACTTTACTGTCCTGTGACTTAAGGAACCAAACTTTACTGTCCTGTGACTCGAAGAACCAAACCTTACTGTCTTGTGACTCGAAGAACCAAACCTTACTGTCTTGTGACTTTAGCAACCAAACCTTTGTCACCAGATTCGAGCAACACACCGTGGATTTCACATTACTGCCTAAGTGATGTTAAACTTACTCCAACGAGAAGGCAATAAAAAAATGAATATTAGCAAACAAGTAACACTGCAGTGGAAGTCGAGTGGTTGGCGGAAGAAAAAATTATTAAGTGTGAGGGAGCAATAGCCGGACAGAGGGATCATCTTCGTTTTCCTGCAGTGTTTAGCATTTTCAGTCAGAAAGTCGGAATCCACTTGCCCGAAATGACTGAATAATCATGAATAAATTTTCATGTGGAGATGATGGAGATGTATAATTTTCATAATGACCCATCCTTCCATCCTGGGATTATTTTGAAATATACGTAAAAAATAGATGAATATGCGCTTCTATGTGTATATATATATATATATATATATATATATATATATATATATATATATATATATATATATATATATATATATATATATATATATATATATATATATATATATATATATATATATATATATATATATATATATATTTTTTTTTTTTTTTTTTTTTTTTTTTTTTTTTTTTTTTTTTTTTGGTGCAGTTGATATCACATAAATATGTGAACCACAACTTGGATTATTTGAAGGTGATCTTTTGACGGCATCAGTCGCTACTCACTCTCGAGATGAAATAAGAAATTACCAATAGCAGTGCAGCCCTTCATCACAAGTTGTCATCAGCATTGCCTGTTTGCCTGTCTTACCATCACTGTTCAGGACAACGCACAGAATGTAAGATAAACGAAAATGGTTAGCTAAATAAGACGACATTCATGACACTAACCGTCAATCTGTTCGCGAAAATGTCCCGCTCAATGATAACTGCTGTAGTAACAGAACACTTCTTTCTGTGGGAGATATATTTCAGAGAACTAACCTTCACAGCGGCGCTTCTTGGATTATCTCACTGATCTTAACTTTTCAATGTCCCTTTACATTACGCATGTCTATTTTTTACACCATGTAAGTTAATTTTACCACCGCATGCTACTCATTCATTATAACCACGCATCATTGAAAGGCGCTGCTTCTTCTTAACATTGCTTGAAAATTAGCAACAAAGGAAAATAGATACTTGCTAAAAATAACTGAGGCATCATAACAAATGAGTCAAGACTTTATGTAGCACAGTACATGACCAAGAAGCTCGGGGTCTCAAACAGCACCGCCAGTTTGTGGATGATGGGCTGGGCTGGGTTGGGAGGGCACATGCAGGTGTCCTCTGGGTATTGACATAGTTGGGCGGTCAGCTGCGTGGACGGCTGTGGTCATGAGCTGCTTGACTTCGCCTTAGAGGATGTTTGTTTACACTGCCGGCCTGCACCTGCTCCACCACTGCTCCCCACCACAGGCAGCCCACCACCCATTGCTGCTGTACTGATGAGAGAGAGAGAGAGAGAGAGAGAGAGAGAGAGAGAGAGAGAGAGAGAGAGAGAGAGAACTTTCTAATAGGAATCAATATAAATAATAATCACGTTCTTTATCAATACATCTTGACGAGTGACAGATATTCATAGATGGATGCATGAACTCGAATTCACTACAACATTCACTCCTCACGCAAGATCCTCCCTCCACCACGACCCTCTTCAGAAAGCAAGAATTAGAGGTGTTTTCTTCGACCTTAAAACCCTTTCAAATTAGCCAGTACTCTGTTGCTATAAATGAGTACCTTCCTCAGCCACTTGTTCTTCCTCCTATCCCCACTTCCACGCTCCCCCTCTTTTCCTGTATTGTACTATTACTACTACTTCCTTCTCCGTCCTTCGTCACCCCTTCACCAGGCCTCAGCTGCCACCAGAAACCCGGCCAAGCACTCGTCACGGCGCGCTTCCTCTGTCAACGCCGAGCTCGTATGACTCTCTGGCTAAGCTTTCCTCTCTGAAGGGGGAAAGATACAGCTAACCTTGAAGGTCACCACTGCTGCTCATTACTGCTCTCAATCAAACCTTGTGCTCCAGCTGATAATCAAGACAACAACAGCTGTCAGTGAGTGAAGACACCAGCCAAACCATACACACACACATGACGTGGCCTCCTCCTCCTCCTCCTCCTCCTCCTCCCTTCTTTGTTTCTTTTTTCCTTCTTCTTCTTATGATTATTATTATTATTGTTGTTGTTGCTGTTGTTTTTGTTGTTGTTGTTGTTGTTGTTGTTATTGTTGTTGTTCTTGTCGCCGTTGT
>NC_087171.1:12488266-12490766 GCF_035594125.1 Scylla paramamosain | reverse complement strand
TGCGCCGACTGCATTTAACAGCCTTACTAGAAGTTGTGGAGGCTTTCTTTTGTGTTTTCATGATTGCAGTGATGGTTTATTGAAGGATTCCGCACCACTGAAGGCAAAAACACCCATGGAAACCCGAGTAGTCATTTTTGTAGCCTCTGAAAAATAATCCTTACTTGTAAAAGAAATAGCTTTAGAATGCGAGCCCTGGCTTTCTGCAGTGTCCTTATTTTATACTCTCAAGGGCAGGATGTATCAGGCAATTCCATCTATAAATTAGAACGATGGTGAGTCAGCAGATGCGTAAGAGCTTAGAATCTCCAAAGAAAGCAAGTGAAATTGAGTAACAGTAAAGAAACGAGAAGGAAGAAACGGAGGAGTGAAGGAAGGCGTGTTAGCTCGGATAGCGAGAGAGAGAGAGAGAGAGAGAGAGAAGGTGGGGAGGAGGGAGGAGAGAAGGGAGGAGAGGGGGCCTGACGACACAGCCTCGGAAACCGGACACCACCACCAATACCCCGGTTTATTTACCCCCCATGAGGCGACGTTTATTTTCGCCCTCGTTATTCGTCAGCATTTAGCTTGCCCGTCTGCGTGAAGTACTTCCCACAGCGCGGTATTCATGAGGCAGTGACGTGACACCCTGGGGGGCTGTCAGTCTGCTGCAGAGAAGGAGTTAACTAGCATTACTTAATAGCCGAGCACTTCTCCTCTTCAATCATCACTGTGCATTAATTTTAGAACGCAATATATCCTTAGCATGTTTTGTTGTTTGTTATATCTTTGGGAATATTCGACTAGCATTTTCTCATCTTCTTTTTCAGTCATCTGCACGCATTAATGTTACAACGCAGATAAAAAGGATGTGTTTGTTACATGATGTATCACTAGGAGAAAAAGTGTTATATTTTCATAAGTTATAATCAATTTTATTACGCAGAATGTCAAGATATATTTGTTTTCCCAGTTTACTTTATCTGTAAGAAAATTTTGTAATATCTTCGTCAAAACTAGTTGTGTGTTTGCGTTACAAGTTTACAGACGTGGGGTGAATGTTACTCGTGACGTGTGAGAAAAGACAACTGGAAGCACCCGAAGATCACCCCGCAGTGAAAGGATCATTGCCAAACTAACTCACACACCATTGAATAACTTGTTACCCTTTCATCATCGCGCACAGTACTGTAACAGGTTAATGTTATAAATCGAGCAAAGTGAAACATTATAGAACTTATTCAAAAAATTTATAGAGGTGATGTTTTCTTATATATTGTGAGTGAAAGGAAACAATCAACCTGATAATCTGGGAAAGTATTCTCAAACGTCTTATCGTCTTATCTCGACTACTTTCAACAGGCTCTAGTAGACTTTATTGAGGTGTTCAAAAGTGTTTTCACTATTCTAGGGAGTGTTTAACAAGGATTCTATACCATCAATGGAAAAACATGAGCAGATAGTCGAAAAATAATTTATGTGTCTTTAGAAATAGTGTTTATGAGAGGCCAAAGTGTTATGAGAGCTCAAAGTGTTTCAGAACATGAAATTTGACCAATAATTTAACCTCATACTCTGCTTACACAAGTAAGATTAGATTATCAAGTGGTGTTATTTTAGTCCCGGAATGTCCTTACTCTGGTCGGTATTCTGAAACTCTCTCACCACGACTATTTTCAACGGCCACAGAGATGACTAGCTGGGTTCTCATGAGTGTTTCTCTGTCAGTAATGTAGAAATCTTGTCAACATGTCAATAGATCCATAAAACGTCGTTAAAAACTCGTGCAGTTTCTACTAGAGACTTTTGAGTGTAGTGGAGGTGTGGCGCGGAAGTGTTTCAGAATATGTAAGGTAGAGGATCCTTAGGTGATACTCTGAATAATGACGTGAGGAAATTAAAATTGTTGTCTCTCTTTCCAGCACGATGAAAGACGACTACCTCGCCTCCAGTGACCACACGCAAGGTAAGCCGCCACTCACACCCTGACCTCCCTCCTCGCACCCTCACAGCTGTCCTGCTCCTTCCCCTAACGCTACTCCGATAAAAATAATACTGAAAGTATGAAACACAATATATATATATATATATATATATATATATATATATATATATATATATATATATATATATATATATATATATATATATATATATATATATATATATATATATATATATATATATATATATATATATATATATATATATATATATATATATATATATTGTGTTTCATACTTTCAGTATGAAACGCTACTCCGATAAAAATAATACTGAAAGTATGAAACACAATATATATATATATATATATATATATATATATATATATATATATATATATATATATATATATATATATATATATATATATATATATATATATGAAAAAAATATGTCAAGTGTTTTATTCGGGGAACATGAGACATTAAAAAAATAGTTATACGTTTTTTGTATAAATTATGTTCTATGACGTGAGATTGATTTTTAATAACCAATGTTATTTTTTTAAACATAACAG
>NC_087171.1:12478266-12483266 GCF_035594125.1 Scylla paramamosain | reverse complement strand
CCTTCTCTCGTCCTCAATAAATCCAGAGTTCATTATGAAAAGAGATGTTTAAACAAAACAGTTTCGCAAGATATTCCTCTCCTGAATCGCTTAACCTTCTTCAGGGAGTTTCATCATTTAGAACGGACTTGAAAGATGGTCCAGAAGGAGGGACTTGGTCGAGGCATTAAAATAAACCACAAACACAGTACGAGAGCAATAGGAGGCGGAGGCGGGGCGAGGGGCGGAGAGTGCGTGGACAACAAACACCAGATAAGGCAGGAATCTAAAGTGGCATATTTAAGTGAATTCAAAGTGTGAGACGACAGGTATGAAGTGGAGATGAGTGAGCCGCAGAAATATGATTGTCTCGTCTCCGGGAGGAACAAAAATAAGTGGAAGGTGATACCCTTTATATAATCTAGTAGTATACCGAACTAGTGTTGCCGCCTGGGCCATCAGTAAGCCTACTTAATTATCAACCAGTCAATTTCCAACACACTTGAATTAATAAAGCACGGACTGAAGACGTGAACGCTCAACAAAATCCACGGCAACTGAGCGTATACATCCACTTCTACAGTAACCGCTAATTCACAGCCTATAAAACTTACTTTATGGTTTACGATGCAACACTTAGAGAGAGAGAGAGAGAGAGAGAGAGAGAGAGAGAGAGAGAGAGAGAGAGAGAGAGAGAGAGAGAGAGAGACCAATTACTAATCCCAAGAATACAAAAAAAAACATGACGGACCCGATTAAAAAAATAAATAAATAAATAAATAAAAATGAATAAATAATAATACAATAACCACACTAACTAAGCAAATTCTAACATTGTCAACCAGCTGAGCGAGATTTACCAGTGGATCGCCAACAAGTTCCCTTTCTACGCCAAGGAGAACGCCAAGGAGAAGCAGGGCTGGAAAAACTCCATCCGACACAATCTGAGCCTGAACGAGTGTTTCCTGAAGCAGCCGCGGGATGGGAGCGGCGGCGGCGGCGGCAAGGGAAACTATTGGACGCTTGGTGAGTGAGGCGTGGTGGTGGTGGTGGTAGTGGTGATGGTGATAGTAGTAGTAGTAGTAGTAGTAGTAGTAGTAGTAGTAGTACTATAGAAATCAAGATGATGATAATGATGATGATGATGGTAGTAGTAGTAGTAGTAGTAGTAGTAGTAGTAGTAGTAGTAGTAGTAGTAGCAGTTGTTGTTGTTGTTGTTGTTGTTGTTGTTGTTGTTGTTGTTGTTGCTGTTTTTGATGATGTAGTAACCGGTTTATTTTCCTTTTACTACTAATACTAAATATACCACCACTACCACTACGAGTACTAACAACCACCACCACACCATCCCTACCAACCCCCCTACACACACAAACACAAACACACACACACACACACACACACTCCCCCCCACCACGCACCATATGATCCCGCTACAGAGGCACCTAAATTTTCTAAACCCATCAGTCACTCTCTCTGGCGGTGCGCTGGTAACACGCAGCCTCCCCACCCTTAATCCCCCGCCTCTCCGACAGACCCCCAGCACGAGGATATGTTCGAGCACGGTAACTTCAAGCGGCGACGGAGAATGAGACGCCCTGCCAACCTCCTGCGGCAGCCCTACCCTCCCTACCCTATCTTCCAGATCTCCCCGTGAGTACCTACCTCCCCCGTGGCTTTCTGTTACCAGCCCGGACGCGTTACTTCTTGTTGCTGCTTTGTTTCTCTTTCTGTTTATTTGTTTGTGTGTGTGTGTGTGTGTGTGTGTGTGTGTGTGTGTGTGTGTCTATCTATCTATCTATCTATCTGTCTTTTTCGGGTCGTATTAGTGTTTTCAAGGGCGTGCTCATGACTATCCATCTGTCTGTCTATCTATCTATCTACCTATCTATCTATCATCTATTAAAAAGTATCAGTACAAAGAAACAGAATATACTAAAATTTCAAAGTTCTGCTATAAGGAGCGCAAATTTCACGAAGGGCATTCTTACGATGAAGGAACACGAATCTAGGAGTCTCATACTAGTACGATCAGGACTTGTATTGTAAAACGCTCTGATCTCTAGCAAGGACCATTTTCAAAGACCATAGAGATGAAAAATCCAGTTCGCACGGGGTTTTTTCCTACTGGTGGTGCTAATTCTCGTTAAATTATCCCTAGAATCATAAAAACACCCTTGAAAACCCCAAATAACTTCCATTTGAGCTGTTATAACAAGAGACAAGAATCTGGACTGATATTTCCGTGGGAGGCAAACCACCGCCGTGCCGAGGTTGTGTCTGCCTCGGAACGTGACGCTGCTTTGTCCAGTCAGCACACCTTTCCCATAACACCTGCGCTCGTTACTGGAGGTTTTGTGACACAGCGCCGAGGCAGCCTTATTGTATGCTAGGAACAATCTCTATTTTAGTAGCAGTAGCAGAAATAGAAATAGTAGTAGTAGAAGAAGTAGTAGTAGTAGTAGTAGTAGTAGTAGTAGTAGTAGTAGTAGTAGTAGTAGTAGTAGTAGTAGTAGCAGTAGTAGTAATAGAGAAACTTGAGTGTGACATAATGTAAGCTCGATTTTCTTTTTTTTTTCTTTTTCTTTTTCTTTTCTTTAACATGTTAAGAGGGATGTACAAAAAGGAAAAGAAAGCGTTCAGTTGCGGCTCCCGTCCCCTCAAAAAATAGATAAAAATAAATAAATAAATAAATAAATAAATAAAAATAAATAGAAAAGTTTAAGATATGAATTAAAACAGATTTCTTTTCGTGTGTGTGAAGGAGTACACACACACACAAAAAAAAAAGGAAAAATAAATAAATAAAGGTAAAAGAAATCAAATAAAACCACCCCGTTAGAAAAGCAGTTTAGAGTAAGTTAGTGTGGAGGTTCTTTGATATTCCTCTCTGAAAATAATTGTCTCTGAAAATATTCGAAGTGGTAAGAAGTTATTACAAACATATAAGAAGGACCTCCAAAGCTTGCCAGTGATAGGGATGGAAGATACACATGAAAAGAAGATACACAAGTAACGTCGTGCCTTACTTACATTGCTACACGCCTTCGCTTTTACGAGGAAACAAAGGGTGCATTGAAGGACACAAGCATTAAGATGAATTTTCCTACAAGCAGCAAAAGAAAACAAAGAAAACGGAGGGAGGTTCATTTCTGGTTATCCTTTAATTATTAATATCCGGCAGGAAATATTGCAATACTGATTTCCTCGACAGCTTCATCTCAACGGGAAATGCCACTGGTGACTGCTACTGAGGGGGGGAAGATGACAAATGATGGCTTGTTTATTAATGTAGTCGATGGAAATTTGATCCTGTTCATTCTTACTTGGCCATGGAATACTTGAAGGCTTCATTGTCATAACAGAGACTAAAGGGAGAACTGCATGAGTGTGTGAGGACAAGGACGTGTGGGGTGTGATGAAATGTGTGTAGGAAAGGTATTGATGGAAAAAGAATGTGAATAGAAATAAAGATCATGCGTTTATCTCCTTACTGGACGCACAAAAAAAAAAAAAGCGAAAGGAATGAAATGAGAATATAAAGGTGGAAGTGAACTAGAGGAAAAGAACTAATGGAAGAAAAAGAGTAGGAAAGATATGAACGAGTATGAATAACAAGGACAATATTTCTGCTGCTACCATGAGTACACACGAAGCGAAAAGAAGAGAAATGAGAGGCGTGAAGGTAACCGAAAGGTAAAACATTAAATGAAAAAAAAACTAATAAAATGTAAAGTGCAGTAGTTGAAATAAAAAAGTGTGCTGCAGCTTATACTAAACTAACCTAACTGTTGGTTAGAAATAGTTCATGTTGGATATTTTATTATAGGGAATTTTATGGCATATAATTCTGGAGATCATCTACCCCTTTCACTTTTTCTGAGCCAGCAATTTAGCGGTCTTTTCTTTTTCTTTTCTTTTGTGCTTCTGGCCGGCCTTCTTCGATCATAGAAAATAGTGAAGCACAGAACCTTGGGCAGAACCACGCACGTCCCTCATACCAACAGCTGATCAAAGCCACACACGAATCTTTCCCTTCAGTTTCCACCGGTGTGCAAGACGCGGTGCTTTATCAGGAGGTTGCAACATGGGCGCCACGTTCAATCTAACGCCATACTTGCTTTCCGCTACTAGACCTTGCCCGCTCCCCCCGCCGCCTGCATCTTCGCCACCACCTCTGCCGCCACTGTCACTACCACCACCATCACCACCAAGCGTGATACCGAATACGTTGTGTTTCATCGACATTTACAGACATATTAGTGATTGAAGGGGAATGTTATGATGGTGGTATAAACTCTACTCTCTCTCTCTCTCTCTCTCTCTCTCTCTCTCTCTCTCTCTCTCTCTCTCTCTCTCTGCTCAGCCAGGTATCAGCTTCACAACGGTCACAATCTAAACGCAAATTAATTTTCATCATTGAAAACAACACATCTTTGGCCTCATTTAGAATATTTACTAATGAAACATACCCAAGAATTGCGCAGTGTACATTCCCATTTCACTGCTCACTGATTTACTCGACTGTTATTATACCTTTCTTTGATGGAGGAGACAGGCATAAAAGTGGGAATCCAGCCAACCTCCCCTCGCCTGGCAGAGAGAAGTGTGCGCGGCTCCACCCTTCTTTCCTCTCCATATCCGCCACCACTCAGCTCCAGATGTACACTTGTAAAGCTGTTTCTTCTTTTTCTTCTTTTTTTCAGGTTCCATTATTGGCCACCGCGTCACACCTCATGCACTCAAACATTCCTCTCTCATACGTCTCTAGTGACTGCTCGTGCTGGGCCAGAAGTATATACATTAGATCGCCTGCAGGATGTTAAGTATTTCTGAGCGCATATGACAGTCTGGCACTTTGTTCTTCATTTGAGTATCCGTAGCTGACGATTATAATGAACAAAACTAAGACCGCAAGCACTTATAAAAGCCCTGAACTGCTCAACTGCTTCTTTCATTGTTTGTGGTTGTTTCGAAGCGGTACCCTAAACTTGCACCATATCTAATCAATTCTGAAAGGC
>NC_087171.1:12350766-12473266 GCF_035594125.1 Scylla paramamosain | reverse complement strand
GTGAGTGAAGGAAAGCTACGGTAAGGAGTGTGTCGAGGAGCAGGAGGGCGAAGCGTCGCTGGGATAGAGGCCGTATTCGTTCGGGCCGTCAGAGAAATGGGAGGCCGGAGCGGAGAACAGAGGGCGAAGAGGAGGGAGGGAAGGCTTGTTACCGAGGTTCATTTCGTCTCGTGTTTCTCCCACCGCCACGTTCCCAGCTCTCTTTTGATGCTGGGCTGCGTGGTCTGATTTTCCGCTCGTCTAGTTAGCGACGCACTCCAAGCCCTAAGTCACGATGGTTCACGGAGAGGTTATGATTTTATTAAGGCCAACATCTCCGCCTCCCTCGCGTGCTGTGGTGAGGATGTTTACAAGTGAAGGTTCCCACGTGGAGTAGGAGGCGTAACTTTATATCCACTAAGGAGTTTCGTCTCCTTTACCTTTTTCCTTGTTCATTTCTCCCGCCTTCATTGCCTCATCTGTTTATTTGCTTGGAACATTTCGCAAAATTTATAGATGGAATAGATGAAACGAACGTCCTGCCGCGCCTATTATCCTTTAAAACGTAATATGCAGTTATTTTTTTTCTCCCGTATCATATTCACGCCTATAAATCCAACAATCCCCTGCCAGCCCTCACAGATCCCCTTCCCCCTGGCGCCCCGCCCCTCCAGGCATCCACCAAACACTCCCACACACCCCATATAACCCTACTTAACCCTCCATGCTTCCGATCCTCAGACACTTGGCTTCTATCTTCTTGTGACCGCACCCATTACCTTCCCCTCCCGTACACACTTCGCCTCTAGTCACCGCTCCCTCTAAACTCCCGCGTTCTCATCCACTTATCAGTATTTAACATAATACTCTGCTTATATGAAAAACGTAAGATTCTAGTAAACAGTCCCCATACTCCTCCCTTCCCTCCCTTCTGCTGCTCTGTACCCGGAAAGTCAGGCGTACAGTGAAGTGGTATGTGTGTGTGTGTGTGTATGTGTGTGTGTGAACTATGTGAGTACGTGCCGTGGCCCCTCCCTGCCGCCGCCCCGTCCCGACACCTGCACCCTGCTTGCTGTTGGGTTCCGCTTGCAGTATATTTATGGAGAACAGGTCGTTCACTATACATGTTTACAGAAAACAAGCCGAAGCCCTTAATAATGTTCGCTATCCCTCAACACAGTATTGGTTGTTTATTTACAGCAGGTCTGGGGGCAATGTTTACGTTGCTTATTTCAACCCACTCAGCAGGATGGCAGTTTCACCTTCTTCCCTCCGCCGTGTTCGTCAGTAAGGACTCGAGATATTTCAGACACAAGTATGTTTTTAATCATGAATATCTAGGTTGCAGATGATGCGTCACACATCCCCTAAAGACAGATTACTTCGCAGAAATGAGGATAACTGAAGGCAAACGCACTAAGACTTAAAAAAAATACTGTTTGTTCGCTCTTAGTCTCCAGGTTTTAGGTCACGAAATAGTTATCGTGCGTGGTGTTTTTGGATAGGAATCGGATTTTGTGAAATACATTATGAAACTATATATCTTAAACTTCTGTGATTTATCGTTTTATCTTCTCAGCACAAGATCCCTGCGCTGCACATTATACATTCCTCTCACTCCTCAGAGCGTGGCCAAAACACTCGGCGACACTAAACGCCACAAATAGCGGAACAGACGCGTGTACTGTATCTTTCCCGGCTAAGCAGGACGAACACACACACACACACACACACACACACATACAGCAGCACAAAATACAAATCCACGCAACAATTACTGCATGTCCGCGAGACCAGATTCCATCGGTACAAAAGTTTCCATAACAACGCTGCGCTGAGTGAGTGCTTTGACAAGAGCTGACGCTACATTTGAAATAAAGTCCAAAGTAAAGGTTTCTCTGGTTACTTAACTGACAGTTGTGTCTCCTCAGTGAAAAGCCATTTGTCAAAGGCTCACCATACCGAATGATTTAAGAATTTACTTGAAAAGTTGTTAATATTCTTTCCCTCGTACAACACGTTTACATTCCCGAGGAACCCCTAGTTTGTAAATACCGTTTGAGGTGAGTTTACAAACAGCGGCGAAGTACAACAACATCATGATCTGTTGTTGATAAACCCGCCACGGGCACTCATGAAGTAAAGTCAGCGAACAGCTCCTGGCCAGGACAACTTTTCCTCCCTCGCTGCCCTTCGACCATGACACGTCAGGGACCATTAGCGCAATAGCGCGTGGAAGGGAATCCTAAATGGAGACTGTGACACCCATCTTGCTGGGATTCCACTTGTCGCTATGTTGCATGGGTGCATCATCTCGCTCATTGCGGCGGAGGTCTCAGTTCTACACGTTAGTAGCTACAGAGGACTCATGCACTGGCAAAGTTTTCGTGAAGTTTATTAAAATATTGAGACAGATCTTATAGTCTAATGCATGAAGTCCTTCCGCATGGTAACACGATGCACAACACTTCGATAATTCAGTTGAAAGGCCTCCAGAAAGGTCAGGATAGCGGCGATCAGTCAAACAAAGTGTGTGTGGAGGAGCGGTGCACAGACTCCCTGGGCAGCTTGAGGCGGGCCGCGTGACGTGCAGGACAGGTGTGCGGGGTGACGGGTGGCTCTGCTCGCTACACGTAACAGCCGATGAGGAATATATTTCACGTCTTGTGCATAAAATACGGGCGACAGTTGCAAGAGCGTGGGGAGAAGCAAGGCTGCAACGCTCTCCTCGTAAACCAACAGCGGCCAGTGTGTTTGTGCCGGAAAGGAAAAGCACTGCCTTGTTACACGGTTGAGCCTCCTGCTCCTATTTGCAGTTTCCGTCTCACTGGCGTCCCTTTAGCAGACAATATATCAGGTAGAATGTAACACAGCGCTTCAATATTTGAGAGTGAAGACTCTAAGGACCTTACTATGTGTGTGTGTGTGTGTGTGTGTGTGTGTGTGTGTGTGTGTGTGTGTGTGTGTGTGTGTGTGTGTGTGTGTGTGTGTGTGTTGGCCGGGAGCCAGGTAGGTGCGCTCAGGCTAAGTGGAAAGCCCAATTAACATGTCTTATTTCCGAGTGGATCAGTGTGAGGTGAGCGCGAGGCTGCCGCCGCTACACTCCCTCATCGCCCACACACCCTCGCCTCTTGACTCCGCGTGTCCATCTCTGTCATCGCCTCGCATCCCACGACGACACCCTCCTTCCCCCTCTTTTCTCTCTCTCTCTCTCTCTCTCTCTCTCTCTCTCTCTCTCTCTCTCTCTCTCTCTCTCTCTGTGCCTACTTGATCACTGTTTATGTCAACGACTCCCACGTTTAGTAAAATTATTTTCTTACTTTATTTTTTTGTATCGCCACCATGTTTAGAGAGAGAGAGAGAGAGAGAGAGAGAGAGAGAGAGAGAGAGAGAGAGAGAGAGAGAGAGAGAGAGAGAGAGAGAGAGAGAGAGAGAGAGAGAGGAGAGAGAGAGAGAGAGAGAGAGAGAGAGACCGTAAACACACACACACACACTCGAATAAAAACAAGATACGCAAAATGGTCTCCGTGCATGAAACAAAACATGGCAAGTAAACACTCCCGCGGCAGCCTCATCGTACCCTCGGCAGCGTTGCATAAATTACCCGCTCAAAATTAATGGCACCAGTGAACGCCTGGGAAGAGAAGGAACCGTGGATTTAGGAGGAAGACGTACAATTGACATCTCTGTGGATCTGCACTCTGGGGACTTGTAGCTGTGTTAGGAAATGCTTCTGCTCTGACACGCAATACGGCTTTTTGTATAAGTTCGTCCCCATAGAAATGCTTATCCTTGTTAAGAAGAACAAGAAAAAAGAAAAGAAGATGATGAAGAAGAAGAAGATGGTGATGATGATGATGATGAAGAAGATGAAGAAGATGAAGAAGATGATGATGATGATGATGATGATGATGATGATGATGATGATGATGATGATGATGAAGAAGAAGAAGAAGAAGAAGAAGAAGAAGAAAAATGACAACAACAACAACAACAACAACAACAACAACAACAACAACAACAACAACAACAAGATGTACATTATTCAGGGAATCCACGGACACACAAAATGAACTCACTGCGGATCATGAAGATTAAATTATAAAATAGCAAACAGTAAAACCAAAACTACTTTGAAATTAGATAATAATAATAACAATAAATTCAAGTAAAATTCACAAAATTCGCATACTAAAAAATTATACTTCTCTTTTACCCGAATAAGCTGTTGATATTTACAGTTTATTGCTTACTGACGCACATAACCGTTTCAAAAAATTCTCTTTTCTCTCACTCTTTCCCTTTCTTTTACTGGTAATACATTTCCTGTTGCAATGTTGATGGCCAGTATTGTGGAATCCCTCTAAACAATTATAAAAGTCAGTTACATTTGGTCGAAAAAAAAATAAAGAACGAGAAGAATCAATATTGCAATAAATGCTTTGCGATACTGGACGACAGATTCTTTTTTACCCATCAAGAAGACCAGCCAAGGAACTGTACAGCGATGAACTAACATGTGTCATACTCTCACTAGCAGTCAAAGAGTTCATGCCATCAAGCCAAGGTGTGGAGGACTGCAGGATGTTGCTGGTACACTGAGAGGCCATCTCCATCTTCTTCAGGGGCGGAAGTTGGGGGCTTGGCCAGATGCAGGGCGGGAACTTCGCGAGCTACACACAGGGAACGCGCGTGCACACCCCTCACTCCTATACGTATCCGCAGATGAACCAGGTAAGCCGCCTTCCTGTCCATCTACTTTATAACATGTTGAGTTCATACGTGATGAGTGATTGATTGCAAGACAGTAATCCTTTTTCAATTATTTAAAGTCTGGTGGTTATCCTAAAACAAGAATGGATGATTCAGTCTCATGTACTCTGAATTATATAATTTGGGATAGGAAGTGATAAGTCATGAAGTCAGTGTTTCCTGGTCTCTAAATAGTGAGCCAGACCAGATCCCTTTTAATCCTGACATCACAATCCATTAAACAAATACACACACACTAGTTAATTACATTCAACAGTAGAGCTAAATATTAATATCAAATAGGGAAATTAGTATTTTCCAGGCAACTTAAACAGTGAACCACTCCAAATCCCATTCAGTAGTGACATCACAAACCAGTAAACAGTGCTGAGAATAAATAATATTACAATAAACATCTACAATACCTTATTCTTTCACGATTCTAAAGTTAATTTGAATATTGGCCTAATCCATTATCCTTTCAACTCCAACGCAACATAACACAAGGTACTGCTGAGAATAATTAAAGGTACTGCTGAGAATACGTAACACATCAGTAAGTATCGACATTAAAAAGAGAGATCAAGATTTTTAAGACATTTGAATTCTAAACCAATCCAGCAACCCCTTTAAATCCAGCCATGGCACACTAGACACTGGCGAAAATAAGTAACCTAATGCCACGGTACAACAGCTCCAGGGGCAGATGCAGCTCAGCGGAGGGTACCAGCAGATCGGCAGCTCCCTGGGCTCCACGCCTCTCACTTCGAGTAAGTCGACTACTTTTCCTACACTGACGACCATCCGTTATTTTTCTCTGGCACTTTCTATTCTCACTAACATCCCTTATTTTCCCTCTGACACTTCCTACTCTTCTCTCTGACATTTTCTATTCTTACTAGCATCCTTTACTTTCCTCTAACGCTTTCTACTCTTACTAGAATCCCTTATTTTCCTCCGACACTTTCTACTCTTGTCTCTGAGACTTTCTGCTCTTACTATCATTCCTTATTCGACTATGACACTTGAAACATTTCTCCCTCTTGGATATTTTCCCCTCTTAGACATTCTCCACTCCAGATTATTTCCTCTACATCATATTTGTAACCTCTCATCTCGAATAAGTCTACGACACTTTCTGCACTTACTAGAATCCTTTGTTTTCTCTGACACTTAAAGCATACACAATATCCAGCTGTTTCTTTATAGTCTTTATTTAGCATTTTTGTTCAATTAGCGTCAGCGGCACTTTTTTTTTTTTTTTACATAATATACACAAAAGGAAGAATTATATATAATAATATAAAGTTATTGACAATTTTTGTGGCACACACACACACAGACAAAGAGAGAGAGAGAGAGAGAGAGAGAGAGAGAGAGAGAGAGAGAGAGAGAGAGAGAGAGAGAGAGCCCTTGCTTCCATAGACGTAACAACCAGCCATGTCTCCTTCAGGCGCCTTAGGGTCGAGTTTCCCAAGCCACCTGAGCGGGGGACTGTTGGGCAGCTCCTCCCCGTCCATATCATCCCCGGGTAGCACACACACCTCCCTGGGCTCGGCGCCTGAACTGTGGACCTCAGGCTCGAGCACAGGACTCCACTCCAGCCTCGGTGCCAGCAGTTTTCTAGGGTCCAGCAGTAGTCTGGGATCCCCCTCCGCCACGCCTTTCCAGCCCTCCTTCGGTAATCAAGCTTTCTATTGCTATTTATTCATGTAAGATGTGTACTAGCCAATGGAAAGAAAAAGACCGGAGAAAATGGCCCACTGAGGTGTGTCCCAAAAGAAAAGTCAAAAGGAACATCACGACAGAAATGCTCGACTTCTTATATAACCTTGAATGTACATTGGTGTTTGATTAAATCAGGTTGCTTCAAAGAAAAATGAGATGATAATGACGAAAATAATAATGAAATATATGATGCTACTTATCAGAAAAGAGGATATATTTTCGTCTGCCAAAGAGAGACGAACGTGATTCCATAAATTTGCTCAAGTTTTTATCGCAGTCTACCTCCCGTTATTATTTTTTTTCTTGTCACTGAGTTGTATGGACTGACTGATCTCTAAGCTTACCTTGTATAGTGATTTTTTTTCTTCGGTAATTAAAACATTATTGAGATGGAAATTTATACTTTAGATTGTCTTCCTTAATTCTGTTACTAAGGCGTCTAGTAACGTTAATCTTCGTGGTTCTCTAACTTTACATTCTTTGATATTTTTGTGGGTGTTTTTTGTGGGTGCGTTGTTTTCTCGTTATCAAGACATATAGTAAAGTGATTTTAATTTCTGTGCATATTTTTTTATTTAGTTTTTGGCAGTGAGCCACAACGTAATTATTTCCTGATGTTTACATTTATCCTTTGTAATGCCTTTTTACTTAAATAGAGCATATATTTTAACACTCCTCTCCATTACTTTTTTTCTCCTGCAGGAAGCGGCGGCGGCAGCTACGGGGCGGGGCTGAACGCGTGCCGCCGCCAGGGTGAGGCCACCACCTCTTCCCAGCTGACGCCCCTCCCCTACCCCTACCCCTGCTGGCCAGACTCCAAACCCTAACAGGTCAGTTTTCTCTCTCTCTCTCTCTCTCTCTCTCTCTCTCTCTCTCTCTCTCTCTCTCTCTCTCTCTCTCTCTCTCTCTCTCTCTCTCTCTCTCTCTCTCTTGGTTTTTCAGCCCTGCTCCAAGTGTTTAACTCTTGCATTCAACTTCAGACTTTATCGCAAAGCTCATTTCAGGAAAGTTCAGAATATATTGGGAAAACTGCAAAGACTGTGTAGTTTGTCCTAATGTTTCGCACGAGCGGTTCTTTATTTATTTATTATTCATTTCTTTTTTTCATACGATAGAACGGCCGTGCGAGTGTCAACAAATATATCTAAACCCGATTTTTTTTTTTTTTTATCAGTACGGTTCACCTGCGGCAATTTACAGCACATACAGAAACGGTAACGCGCTCAGTTCGCCCGGGTTTTCTCGAGATAGAGAAAGAACTGCTTGCATCTTTAGTCTTCTCTTTTTTTATATATAATTTATTTTCTTTCAATGTCTTTTAAAAAGTGACTGATGCGTCAGTGAAATCCAGCAAAATCATCGGTGGAGAGCCAGGGTAGTAGCTGTATTACTGAAATTGGCATGGTGTGCAAATTGTCGTATTGAATGGTTATTACTCTTCAGAATAGTAAGATTTTTATTGGTCACTTAGTTTACATCTCTTATAACATTAGGTATTTCCATCTTACTTTTTTTGTCTCCAATGCCTCTGGAGTGTTTTGATTTTCAGCATTTCCATAATATTTTCATAATGAGATGTGGTGTTATTTTGCTTTATCGACCATTTCCAGATGATGACCAGAGACGCTTTCCCTGGACTGGCGTGAGGCGGCGCGACACTGGAGAGCTAATGACCCTGACGTTACTCACCACACCCAAGCACTGCTGACTGGCCGCCGACTCCCATACACCTTCCTTCAATACCGTTGCCATAATGTAACGATTTCATCTGGTGACGAAACAGTGACCGAAATACAAAAAATGTGGCAAAAGATATACATGTTCTGAATTTAACAGAGAGGAAGCACTGCAAGGATAAATTTATCACGTTGCCTGCCGCTGCATAATTCCCCGCTGGCCGCTGGAGTTCAGCATGAGTGGACTGACAGGACAGCTGTCGTGTGAAGACAGCCTCAGTTTCAAACAGGGTAGCTTCTTTGTACTTAGCTGTACTATCAACGGAAGACAGTGGACTGCAAGGGACGCACAAAGCTACCATACAGTACTCTTGAAATAGAAGGAGAAATACAGAACAATATACTCGCGTCCTCTTCCCCGTCTTCGAAATCAAATCAATATTCCTTACATAAGCTAACAAATCACAACACATCTTCCCCAAGACAAGTAGATAAAGTTTGATGTCATACTGAATTAGTGACCGGACAGCCAGTTCTTGCTCAACAAACTGGTGAAACTTTTGAATGTCCGCTGAATGGAATTATGGTACATATATGTCTGACAAATACACCAAGATGCAAACCAGTGCCTTCAAAAGTGCTACTATGAAATGTTACAATGCCTTTCGAATCTATAAGATAAACTGATACTTCCTCTTCTTGTCTCTGACTGCTCTCATTTCTCAAGATTGATAAGATGCTCTGTTGCAAGTTTAGAGCATAGTTTTGAAAGACATCATTGACAACAGACGTGATCGAATACCTCAAAGCTTCCAGTGCCTGTGACTGTACTTTTGCTCAGTTAAATAACCTATGGTCACTCAAATTAAGTAAAAAGAGCAGTACTGCCAATACCAGCCAAAAACTTGAGAATACGAGTTTTCTTGCATCTATCATAACCATTTTACACCAGCATCATGATATCTCCTTCACCTAAGGACAACATAACATAATACCGTGGCATGACAACCGCCAAGAAGTTAAAATACAGGTTCTCATACAAATTATGGAGATCTTCAGTCCTAAGCATTAATCCTTTTATCACCACGGCACCGATTTCATTATATTCTGGATGTCATTAGCTAGAAGATAATAAATTTAGAATGATAACTTTCATTATCAAGGGGTTTCAGATCATTTAGTTACACATCCAACACATCCACATTTTATTAACTGCATTATGATTAACAAGTAGGAGATTTCATAAAGTTTGGAGGCTGTCTGCAGCGCTGAATGGTTAAAGAATTATGCAGATATTTCAAGCCACAACATTCTAAACCCATCTCCTTGTCTCTGTTCAGCGGCCCTGGTCAGTGTCCGTAACTCCCACCGCCCCTTACCACGCCTCTCTCTCTCTCTCTCTCTCTCTCTCTCTCTCTCTCTCTCTCTCTCTCTCTCTCTCTCTCTCTCTCTCTCTCTCTCTCTCTTTTACCTCTTTGAACACATCGTTAGTGCAGTTATTCAGAGTCGTGAAGGTCCAACCACTGTCCCCTGAGAGCGTATGTGTGATCAGGAGACACTTATTGTAGTTGTCTGCGCACTTCAACCTTTTAGTATTTATTCTTTACGATAATAGGATAATAATTACAGTTTCATCAGACTTCGGCCACACTTCTGCCCCGTACAGTTCAAACAAACCCAATATATAGGCTTACATATAGTCTGTATATTTTTGCAATGGATCCTCTCTTCTTATTTCCCATCCTCTGTTCCCCATACTGGTCCATACCCATCCATACAGATCACACACACACACACACACACACACACACACACACACACACACACACACACACACACACACACACACACTAAAATAGAAAGTTATATGATTAAAATTTCTCCTGCTTCTCGATAAGTAACAGTAACATCGTGACCCTATACAAAACCAGGAAAACAAAAGTGATGAAAACATAAGATTATTATGATCTGTTTTCCCTTCCTCACGTGAACAAGGATAAACAAATACATGAATAAAGAGCGAAACGAACATAAAGACATGCATATTTTCTTTTTAAGATGAACTGTTAAAAAAAAAAATCTATGTATATGATGAGTGTGCATGACTGTACTGTACTTTTTTTTTTTTCGTCGTTGTAGTCAACAGTGTGGTAAAATAACACACTGACTTCCATTGTGCTCAGCGTTCTCCTTCCATCCTGCCACTGCCACCAATAGTTCAGTTGTATGTGTTTGTGATTAATTGAAAGAATCGCGGTTACCCTTTACAATATATAACAAGTACAGTGAAGCAGAAGTAAAAGAATAAAGTACGATCCACTACAACACGGGGCAGACTTAACATTGCCGCTTCCGATCCTTCTACTCGTACTTGTAAAATGTTGTAAAGGACACCACAAATCTTTCAGTTATCCCAACACTCAAGTCTTCTGATGAGTTAAGAATCCATCAAATTTCATGTTACTAGATCAGACCTAAGACTTAAGACAGAAGGAAAACGCAAAACAACAGAAGAGTGAGACAGGTTACTCCACTGCTGGCTAGGACGGTACTACCACAACCGTACCGTACGTAAACAACCACCCCACCGCCGTGTCTTTACCTGCCACCTGTCCGTCCAGAGGCGTCACGCACGGCCCACACACCCACACCAAGGATGGTGCTTTCTTCCTGATCCACACCTACCGCCTCTTGAGTCTCAAAGAGTATTTGGATAAGTACCTGGATGTATATAATTATATATTCTGTGGTAAAGGCATTGCTCTACTCTGCTTTTTTTATTTCCTTTCTCCGGCCCTTAAGGGAAAACATGCAACGTATTCTGTAGTCACGTTTTTTTTTTTTTTTTTACGTAATAAGAAAAGAGTTATCGTTTTTTTTTACTTACTGTTTATCGTGTTTGTGGAATTCTTTAGAGTCTCTCTCTCTCTCTCTCTCTCTCTCTCTCTCTCTCTCTCTCTCTCTCTCTCTCTCTCTCTCTCTCTCTCTCTCTCTCTCTAAGCTCTCTGATCCTCCTCAAGAGCCCCTCACACCCACTTGACGTCTATATATCTCCGCTGGTGGAGCCGTGTCTGGGTTCTCTTTGTAAGCGATTGTTTGGTCGCATGCTGCCGCCGCTGGGACGATATTTTGAGGGAGTGAATCATCGTGTGTCCTACGTTTAAAGTATTCCAAAGAGATGAAGCGCAACCACATCTTCATTTTTTTTTTTTTTTATTAGGGAATGGCTATATTAACACAAATTGAAAGGAATGCATGTGTTTTCCTTGTGTAAAATATAAGTGACGGAAGTTGTATTTTTCTCTCTGTTTTTATAGATTTCATGAAACGAACGTTATGTGGTTTAGGGATGTATTCTTAATTAAACGTTGCAGCGCCAAATATCGACTAGTTTGTTTGAACAGGCTCCAACAGAAATTATAAAGATCTTCAAGGGTGTTTCCATAATTGTGAATAAACACAGGTTAACAATTAGTCTACACTCTACATAGTCAGTAGGAAAATACACAGACACACACACACACACACACACACACACACACACACACACACACACACACACACACACACACACACACACACATATGATTATCTCTTCGGCCTTTGAAAACAATCCTGATGAGAAAACAAAGCGTTTGTGATTGCTGATCGTAATCTAGCCTAAGTCAAGATATAAGAAGGAGATAGGAAGAAATAGGCTCTACGATTAGGTAGCACATGAATGGAACAGATTACGTTATCAGATTGCCAGTGCAGTCAATAGGAAGTTTTAAAAGAAAGATTATGCATATTTGTGAATGAGAACAGGCACGTGTGCACCTACCAACTTCCTGTAGATTCCCTTATTTTCTTATGATATGAAGTGAATCACATGTTGTAATACCATTATGGGCCGAGAGGAACCCGTCAAGAGTACGTGTTTGTGTGGAGACAGCGAGACATTAGCGAGACATTATCCTTAGCCACTCCAAGACACATGGTAGGATACATGTGGGACGTCATAAATCTGTCTTTAGAATCACTTGGAGTTATGCAACTCTGTGTGTGTGTGTGTGTGTGTGTGTGTGTGTGTGTGTGTGTGTGTGTGTGTGTGTGCGTGGGTGGGTGGGTGATGTGGGGATAGGCATGTTTATCTATGCATATGTTATTGTTATCATTACTTAGTTTTATTCCCTTTCCTATCATCATTATTACTGTGTTGTTTATTGTTGTTGTTGTTGTTGTTGTTGTTGTTGCTGTTGTTGTTGTTGTTGTTGTTATGATCATCATCATCATCATCATCATCATCATCATTACTATCAGCAGCAGCAGCATCATCACCATCGTAATATTACTACTGACATTATTATATTCCCTGAGCATTCATCAGTTTAAACGAAAATTATCTCTAGTAAACAGTCCTCACCGAAAAACAATGTGAAAACATTACAAAACGTACTTGAGAGCATCGTGTCAAAAAGCTACTGCTGATAAAGGCGTAACCGCAGCTTTCGGGACAGTGACTGAGCATAATGGAAAAGTTGAAGCGTTTTCTGTGTCTCGGTGGCACTAAGATCTAGGAGGTGGCCCCAGCGGGAGTGAAGGTGGCAGATGCTGGTGACTACACACGCCGTTGCCATCCTCAAGCCAGCCACCCCGACCAAGCCCGCATTTTGAAACTTTCTCTCTCTCTCTCTCTCTCTCTCTCTCTCTCTCTCTCTCTCTCTCTCTCTCTCTCTCTCATAAGCGCAATTTTCAAAGGCCACAGAGATTATGAGTCGGGTTCTAATGTGTGTGTGTATGTGTGTGTGTGTGTACCTGTTTCATTCCTGATGCAGAATCCGTGTTTAACTATCACTAGAATCACGAAAACACCACTGAGAACTTTTATAGCTTGTTAAAAGCATTCGAAATAGAACGCTGAAACGTTTGAGAATACGGATCTGTTTTAACAACACACACCACCACAACACAACAAAGAAATGTGTAAACTCAAGAAAGAAATGTAGTGATAAATACGATGAATAAAGGGTATCTAATATTAACGTGTAAATTTTGGTCCTCGCGAAC
Source organism: Scylla paramamosain (assembly GCF_035594125.1). NCBI lineage: Eukaryota > Metazoa > Arthropoda > Malacostraca > Decapoda > Portunidae > Scylla > Scylla paramamosain. The sequence goes on along the minus strand of NC_087171.1, from coordinate 12,460,082 downwards.
ATAGCCTCCCGTGAAGCTGACAGAGCCTAGCGTCACCCCAGCAGCTGTCCACCCTCCGTCACCCCGTCCGTCGCACCCTCCTCCCCGCTCCTTGTCACCCACCTTCAGCCACTCAACAAAAAATCTTATGTGTAAAGAAAGTATGTGCGAGTGTCAGGAATGCCCAATCATTAATTCTACCAATAGACAATGTGTATTTGGTGTGTGCTGGGAAAACCTGACCCCCGTCATTGATGAATAAACGAAAATGAGAGGTTATATATATATATATATATATATATATATATATATATATATATATATATATATATATATATATATATATATATATATACTCGTCACTATTACGTGTCACTGTTACTATTGGTAGTGTTATTTCTCTATAAAAGGCACAAACGAGAGGGTTTTCATGTCTTGCCTCTTTTGTTCACATTATGTTTACTAAGAAAAAGATGGGCGGCCTTCATCTTTTAACCACCAATGACACCATGACATGAAACTGAACTGGTCAACCTTTTTAGAAACCCTTCTTAGATTTAAATTTGAGAGCGATAAACTGAGCTTTTCTTTTTATCCTTGGCTAATCCCCTTGACACGTGAAATTGCAATTTATTAAAAACAAAGGACTACATAAACCAATTTTATTGCGAGCGAAGCTAAATTTACTATGGAGGTTGTTTCATTTTGACCGACCATGCCCGGCCTGATCGTAATGCTATCCAAACACCATCTCCGGAACTACGTGACAGACCGTAACGAAATTAGCACCATATGATAGAACAACTCTATCAATTTCATGATATAGCTTTCATCCCTTCGTCAATCGCTTTCCGAGGTGTTTTACTGGTTTCACTTACTCGGATATTCTTCTTCCTGCTAATTAAATTATGACGATAAGTCAGGGCAGTCAGGGTTCAGTTATAATTGTTGTATTGTTGAGTATTGAAGGGAGTGTTCCAAGCCTTTGTGGGAGGACGAGGAGGATGACGACGAATATGGAGTCAGCTTCAGGAAGTGCTGACGTGCAGTGCTGTGTTCGTGAAATGTGTGTGTGTGTGTGTGTGTGTGTGTGTGTGTGTGTAGAGGATTTTCCCATTACTACCGTCCCCTCCTTGCCTTCAGCTAAGCCGACATACGTAATTCCACTCACTTCTTCCTCTGAATTTTAATGTCACTGAAAGTCTCTATTGGTGCCATATGACCTTGTTGCCGAGCCGACTTAAGATCGATCATCCAACAGTCACTGTTACTTCCCACACAACAACAACAACAACAACAACAGTGTTAAATTGCTCCACAATAACAATTGTTTCATCAACATTATCGTGTAATAAGGTCAATGACCATGTAAATAATATTTATGAATTCTTCAAGCACTTAATCTTTTATTCTCTTCCACTGTTGTCGCTTCTTACGCTTAATAAAATGGTCATGTGTAAATTAAGACTAGAATTTTTGAAAGACAACATTGAAAGCCAAAGAAGGGATGGAGTAGTTTTAGTCATCCAGTGCCTTTAGTTTTATTATAGCTACGTAAAATCGTCTGGGCGACTCAAGTAAATAAACATGTATGCTATTATCATTAATCCTTTGATTGCTAGGGCTTCTCTATCTTAATAAGTAAAAATTCAAGTTTGGAGTATAATTTTGAAAGATACCACTGTAATTAGCAAGCAAAAGTGAAAGGAAGGTATTATTTGACAGAATGCAGCTCAACTTGAAAGAAGGCAAATACAGGCAAATACAGAAGCTTATCATCCTACATGAAGGTACTGATGGAAAAAATTGGTTCTCAAATAAGTGGTAAATGACGAATAGATTCAGTAATCATGCTGTAATGCCAGGTCATTGAGAAACTTTAAAAGTTTAGATTTTTTTTTTTTTTTTTTTTTTTTTGTATAGAGATGAGATTCGGATATTGTTAAATTTATTTCATACAAGGCCTATACTGGTTTCTTGTAGCTTTTCTTGTTCTTATTATGAAAACTTTACTCGTATCAACTCTTTTTTTTTCCTTCTTCTTTTTACGGTTGAAAGAGATGGATGGATTCATGCATGAATTTTTCTCGTTTATACTCGTACGTAATTTTCTCGGGTTCTGATAATTTAATCCCTTCGTTTGGCTGTGAATCATATCCAGGAAAATGTAAGAGGAAAAACTACTATACGCACCAATTACTAAGAAAGAGAATGAGGATACAACGTTGATTGTTAATTAAACTCACGCCTACGTAATAGGCAAAGCCTATTATGTAGTCAAAGCCTATTATGTAGGCGTGTACTATTGTATTGTATGTATTGTATTGTATTTCATTCTCTGCAATACAAGTACAAGTAGCTGAAAGATTTATTTTACTCACTATCTTACCAGCAGTATGCTAGCCCGAAAGAAAATGTATGAAAGTAGGGCAAACTTATGTGTTTAAATTACAGTGAATGATAAGATAAACAGTGTTTCCTTGCGCCAGCTCCTTTGATATTACGTCGTAGATATGCTCGATAAACATAGTTATTGTTCATACTGGAAAAAAAAAAAAAAAAAAAAAAATATATATATATATATATATATATATATATATATATATATATATATATATATATATATATATATATATATATATATATATATATATATATATATATATATATCCTTTTAAAAACAGGTCAGTCATGGAAAATAAAACCTTGCTAAGAAAAATCCCCAACAGTTGCGATGAAAATCTTACACTAGCTATTGCTCACTTTTCCTATTTCTAAGCGGACCAACACAGCTTCATCAAGTCTGCAGGTTTTGGTTATCTTTCCTAATCCCTTGTACTTTCATAAAAGAAACGGCCTCTAGTGACATTTAGTAGAAAAAAAAATGTAGATGTTGATAGAAAAAAATGGTAAAGAAATTACCATTGAACACTGAAAATAGTCTCTACATAACTATCAGAAGTGAAATATATCATTGTTCATAACAGGAACTGTTTTTAGTTTTACTGAACATGCAATCATTCTCAAAGCTTAAAGACAAAAATACAGTTTTGAAGTTACATTACATATTGTGGTTTATCATAACGTTCGATCCTTTTCACGGGCTTGTTTTGGGAATAAAGTACCGAGTAGTCTATAGTGTGCAGTAAGTGGAGTTGAGTCTTTATTGACATGTCGGGTTGAAGGTATCTATAGACGTGTTGTGGCCTTGAGGTGAGGATTCCGTGATCTTGACTCATACAAGGGTGCTGCTCCTCACTACTCTATCCAGTTTTTTTTTTGCAAGATGTCGTGGTTTGGAGGAAATTCGGATAGGAAGATGCAAGGTGAGTACGAGTGTGATGCACCAGCGTGGTGGATAGTGATACTTTCCATATTTTGTTAGGGACGGCAGAAAATAATAATTGTTTCAGTGTATACTTATTATGATGCAATTGCAGTCATTGAAACTCGTCATGTAGCAAGTAGTTAAGGAATCCTTATGTCAGTAATCATTTGGGCTTCTATTGTCCATATTACTTTTTTTTTTCTAACTTTCACATGTTTTTAGATGCTTGTCAAACTGAAAGTGAAGAAAAAAAAACGTTTGATTATAGAAATCTTTCTTTCAGAATATGAAAAAAGGCACCAGTTTGAGGCACATTATAGCTAATGTTAATATTAGCAAGGCTGGGTACTTCTAAAGTAGATCAATGCCACCAAATGGTTCAAAGAAAATGTGGTCACAATTGGACATCAAGTGGTGTTATATTTAGTTTAAAAATACCTCTCATTTTTATGCTCTGACAGGAAGATGGGACCATTGATGATTTGTCACTGTCTCCTTACCTGGTTGGGCTCCCAACATGGAATCCCATCACAGCTAGCACACCAGCCTTAAAGAGGATCACCAAGGAATGTGTATTAATAAAAAGGGCAGGAAAGTGTGCTATAAGCCCAGAACAATTGTCAAGGGAATAACAGGCTGCTTAGAAGCAGGAATCCAATAAGTGGTCACCCAAGAAATTACTCATTCCTTTCTTAAAACTATCAAGAGAATCTGCTCATGCCACTTTGATGGGAAGGGATTTCCAGGCTTTCACCACTCTGACTGAAAGGCATCTCTGCCAGGCATCACAATGACTTAAGGAACAAAGATTTTGTAATGATGTGCTCTCGTGCCAATAGTAGGAGCCAAAGTAAATAAATCATTATTGGGGAGATCATAAAAAAATCTTCCAACACTTAATAAGGTCGGCCTGTAACAGTCTCCCCTTCACTGAAAATAACTCCAGATACATAAGATGCTGAGCATATGACATTCTAGAGACCTTGAATCTTCTTTGTCCACTGTTGCTGTAATGATTCTAGTGGCTTTAGGTCAGTGACATGACCAGTATTCCAGACAGTAGATCCAAACTCCAGAAGTGGGCATATGCGGGTAATAAGGAGGGTGACCACAAACTTGGGGGAGTGGCATAGTGTGGACTTAACAAATTGTTGGTTAAACCAGCTGCTTTGGAAGCAATAGAGCAGAAGTGACTGTGATATCTCAAAGTTGAGTCAGCTGTAATACCAAAAGTAGGAGCTACTCCCAGATTCTATATGAATGTTGTAGAGGTATTTAAAAGTTTATATAGAATGAACATAAAAAAAGGAGGCTAGAAGATTCTATATAATTCATTATTTTAGTGGTATCTTCACTTCTGCTGCAGGCTTTAATGCTCATTAGAACATAAGAAAATAAGGGAAGCTATAAGAAGCCATCAGGCCTGCACATGGCAGTCCCTATATGAAACATACCTATTTCCACTTATCATCCCATCCATAAATTTGTCTAAACTTCTTTTAAAGCTCCCTAATGACTCAGCACTAATAACCTGATTACTGAGTCTATTCCATTTATCTAACACTCTATTTTTAGAACCAATCCCTTCCCATCTCTTTCTTAAATCTAAATTTTTCAAGCTTGAACCCATTATTTCTAGTTCTATCCTGACTCCTGATCCTGAGAATTTTGCTTATGTCCCCCTGGTTAAAACCCCTATACCATTTAAAGACTTCTATCAAGTCCCTTCTTAACCTTTGTCTTTAAGGAATGTAAATTTAATAGCTTCAGTCTCATTTCATAAGGAATACCCCTCATCATCTGTATCCTTATAGTCATTCTCCTTTGTACCGATTCTAATATATATTCTTCCTGTAATATGGGGACCAGAACAGTACAGCATAATCTAGATGAGGTCTGATCAGTGTCAAATATAACTTCAATATTACTTTGGGACTTGCTTTTAACACTCCTAAAAATTAATCCTAATACCTGATGTACCCTATTTCTGGCATCAATGCATTGATTTCTTTGATGGAGATTAGAGCTAACTATAACACTAAAATCTTTTTTTGTTCCCCCAGAGCTTCATAGCAATGAAAGAAAGGCTACCTGATCTGTGTGTAACATAAGGGATGCAGACTTTCCATATCTGTACGCAAGTTTTTGTTAACGAATTTATTATATTAAGTCTAAACTGTATTTCTGTTTTTTTTTTTTCAGATTGCTTGTTCCAGTTGAAGTTTTGTGAAAAGCAGATGGAAAGACTGGCAAAGAAAGCTGAAAAAGACCAAAAAGTAATGCAAATTATTTTTATTAGATACTAGTTGGTAGAAGTCTTCATGCAGATTAGACTCAATTATGAATCCTGCAACTCCTATGTTAAGGTTTCATGTTGCACTCCTTCATCAATAATTTCTTGTAGAAATCCTTGCTAAAAGAAATTCTTTCTTTGTGCTGAAATATTAACTGCGTATTGAAACAGTGAATTACAAATTACTGTAAGTATACACAATTAATTTTATGTATATTGATGTTTTACATTGCATGAGAAAACAAAAATGGTAAGGCTTATACTTTGTAAATTTCAGTCTCAAGAACCTAATAAAACAGTTCTGTTCAGCCTCATCCAGTTCCAGTATCCCTCCTGGTCCTATGTAACTAGTTCCTGGACAATACTCCAGTATATTCTCCTTGGCATATTCATGTCCAGCTGAGCATTCATTGACAAGTTCAGTTTCCTCCTGTTTGGGTTTTGAATAAGAGTATTTTTTGTTCCTGACAAAATTACTACCATCCCTGCCAGTACCATGCAAAGTCTCTCAAGGCATCTTGATGAGGAAAAAATATAAACTGAAATGGTATTGGTGCTGTGTAAGCTGTATACATTAGCACATCCATCACATTAGTTCTGGTAAATTTGTCACTGAAGTGTGTAGATCATCCTAGTTGCATTAAAGAAGACACTGAAGTGTACAAGGAGAAACACTGTTTTCTTTTTTTAAGTAAATATTCTTGTGTAATTTCAGCATTATTGTTTTGTAATAACTGGTAATGATGAGATCATGGTACTTCTTGACTGCCTTGTGTGTCAAAAGTTATGTTTTGACAAAATACATACTACATGTTTGCTAGAAATACTTGATTGTCACAATAAACATTCTTCCATTCCAGATTCAAGAAGGCAAGATAAAGAAAGCTCTTCAACAAGGCAATGTTGAGGGAGCAAAAATTTATGCTGAAAATGCCATAAGGAAAAAAAATGAGTCCTTGTCTTACTTGCGCATGGCGTCAAAAGTGGATGCTGTACAGTCTAGGTAAGTTTCCATATAGATTTTGCAGCTAAGTCATCATAAATACATACAGAATAAAAATAAAATCTAAGACCGCAATAGAAATTTAATGTGTTTTAATGTATTTTAATACAATTACCAAATACAAACACTCTTCCATGCCTTCTGCACAGAATGGAACTCTTAGTGTGTGTGTGTGTGTGTGTGTGTGTGTGTGTGTGTGTGTCAGTAAAATACCCAAGTATATTCTCATATTCTTTTGGAGCCATATGTCAGCAATCCTCTCTAGATTCCACCATAGAAAATCTTAAATTGTCTCATAAAATTTAACATTTGTCATCTAAGATTACATGCCACACAGAGGTTAGCAGGTGGTTATTTTGTTAGTTTGTACAATGATTTTCTTTTTCATTTATTTATTTACTTCAAACAGGGTTCAGTCCACATTGGCCATGAAGGGAATCACCAAGAACATGGGTTCTGTAGTTAAAGCTCTCGACCAGGCTCTTAACACCATGGACCTGCAGAAAGTATCTGCAATTATGGACAAATTTGAAACACAGTTTGAAGACCTTGATGTGAGAACTTCGGTAAGTAATTAAAAGTTTTATATAATAATTCTTGATAAGAAGTACCTCATAAAGCACTGACAAATCAATGAGCTGGGCAATTATTCTTTTACTAAATGTTACATTTGGTTCACTTGTCACTTCTTTAGTCTATAAAGAGTAAGAGAGTACTCACCCATATGAGCAAGATTTAAAAATTGTTATTTTACTTGTTAGTCTTTGCCAAATCAATCACCACATGAGTCAGTGTGTAGGAAAGAATTGACTATTGTTATGCTCCCTGTTTTCATGACCAAAAAATTCATTAATTGAATGTTCTTAAATCACTATTCATTCATACTATTACATGTGTGATGTGTCATTCCTAAGTTTTGTTGCCTCTTTCTTAGTCTTCAAGCACTTCCTGGTTTTGCTGTCATTTTTCATGTTTTTGGGATTGATCTTTGTAATATTTTATGTGAAATGAGTCTGATTTGCATTCTTAACTTAGGATGTCTGAATGCACTTGTGAATGGCATTGTATGTAGAAATGAGGAAACAGTGGTAGCAGAAATGTATGTAGTTACTCAAACAAAATATTTTATGTTCAAGTTATGGGATTTCAAAATTATTGATGTATGTAACACCAGATAAGTCAGTCTTTGGTGTAAATAGATTGTTTAGAGTTAATTATGGCTCAAGTGGTTAGACATTTAGGAGTTGACAACAATGGAAAATGTGAGGAGGGAGTCAGGTTAACAGCAAGTGGGCAGTCTGTTGGTCATTGTTCCAATGTGTGGTTGTCACAGCTGTGTCTGTTGGTGGCGATTCATAGGCCTTGGTATCCAGGTTTGGTATTGTGTCAGTGTGTTGGATGGGGTCTTGGTGTGGCTGTCATATGAGTCTTGAGGGTGTTGGTGATTCAGTCTGACTGGGAATGGAGAGGTGGACTATGGACCGGAGAGGTGATTAAGGTCACAGGCTGTTATTCTGCTTAGGCAAACCTTTTTTTTTTTTTTTTTTTTTTTTTTTTTTGTCTTAATTTTTTTTTTTTTTTTACTACATAGTCTTAAAACTGAAGCTGCAAAATCTGGTCATAGATATTAATTAGTTCATAGCTTAATCTCTAAGTGACTTGGTGACCAAGGCCAGCCCTCTTGGTTTTGTTACTCCAGGAAAATAAAGTATTTTGAAATTCAACTTTATTTACTGAAAACAATGCAAAAATATCCACCATTCCATGGAAAATAATGAGATAAGCCTCATTGGTCTAGTTTCCTGAAAACATAGCAGAGTTTATTAAGTCTTTCTTTTTGTTCCAAGGTGCTTGAAGACAGCATGGGAGCTGCCACTACTCTTTCTACTCCAAAAGAAGCTGTGGACTCTCTCATTCAGCAAGTTGCAGATGAAGCTGGTTTAGAAGTGATGGACCAGGTGAATGCACAGTCTATACCCACTGCCACTCTCACCACTGGTGAACGCACCACAGACCAAGAAGATCAGCTCACTAGACGTTTGGCAGCACTCAGAAACTAAGCTGTACCTCATGGTTCAGGTATGTTTTTAGTACATCCCAGTGTGAAGGAAACCTTAGAATTGGTTAGATATGGAATTAAACAATGTTTCTTATTTATCAGGCTCGAACTAGATTAGAGTGATTCATGACACATTTATGTTCTTTTATGATGGTGGAATAATGATTTTTCAGATATTTTCTCTTATTAGCTGTAATATGAAATTCTTAACTTGAATGTAATTGTTACTTTCTTTACCATCCACCACAGTTACTTATAATGGGCATGAAACTTCATTCTTTGCCTCTTGGATTTTTTCTTAATTTAAGAACTAACTTAATCCACAGCTCCAGTGTTGGGAAAAACTGACAGGCTTCACTATCAGGGGGAAGAACAAGTATCCCTCAAGGATTCCTTTATTTGGAGGGATCTTTTCCTCACCACTCAAGGGAGTGATGCAGAAGCTGTGTCTGAGGAGGAAGTCAAGGGCTCCACATGTGCTACACTAAAACAAAATAGACAGGTTGGGCCCACAGTGTTGCTTTAAAAACAAGAACAAAAAGACTGTGATTACCATGGTAAGCAAACACTAGCAGTCTTTGGTGTGATCCAGTTACATACATAGCTGTACATATGTGTATCTGGTGTTGAAGATGCTCATATTGAAAGCAGCCAAAGGTTCAGTCATGAGAGAATGATGAATGTGAATAATATTCTAGAATGTCATTGCTATACAAGTATGGGTAATAGTTGGAAGATGCTGAGCTTGGTTTGAGCAGGAAACTTGCTCCCTGTCTCTCCTCTTCATTCATTGATTTGTCAGCTCTAGAAAGAAGAGAAAAGAAAAAAAAAAAAAACTGCCCAGTCTTCTGCTCTCAATCCCTACATTTTGTCTAAAAGTAGATAAGCCTTACCTCTCTTATTTCCAATGTTAAGGGATGCATTTTAATGCATAATAATTTTTGCTTTTATATCAACAGTAAATTACAGAAATTGCAATAGAATATTTTTATATATAAAAGTTTGTAAATTACAATAAATGTTTCCTTTACATTAATGTATACAACTGTAGAACCAATATTGTTCGAAGGGCATAAAGCTAAAGGCTGTACTTGTTTATCTGAAAGTACATATAGCAGTGGTACATTTTTCACTAGCATTGAGAAAGTGAGGGATTTCAGGACCTAGTAAAACATGCTACAGCTTTAATACAGTAGGAGACTTACATAGTGTAGAAGTTTTATTGATATACATACTTAATTATGCTTGGGTGGAATGCACTATTTTACGGTTTGAATATATATATATATATATATATATATATATATATATATATATATATATATATATATATATATATATATATATATATATATATATATTATTTTATTTTCATTTTATTTATTTATTTTTTTTTTTACTGCAAAGATGGGAAATATCCTGAGAACTAGCACATTCATTATTTTCTGTAACATTGGTCGCAATCACTAACTTAAGAACTCATTTTAAGTGTTCATCTGTATTCCTGTTAGTATATTTAATGGAAAGCTTTTAAATATATAAGGAAATTTTAAATTATATGATAACCCAATTCATATTAACTCATTAGGTACTTATATTCTCAGTAATTCACATTTTAAATGGTCATTTGCATCTCAGAGGTGGCTAGGTCACTGTGAGTGGCAACTAGTACTGAACTTGACCTAACTTTTGGTGATTCCAATTGTGGGGCATGCTTTGAACTGTTTGAATGACAGAGTAGTCTCATCTAGGGATTATCAGGGTTGTGTGTCTCCATGTTCTTGACAAATTCTCAACTTGTCTGGGTGCCTCTGAGGCTGGTTGTGGACTGTAAGGTTGTGTACCTCTGTGTTCTTAACTGTGGACTGTAAGACCAGGCCAAATTAGCCCTGAATGGAGTAGCAGACAAGGTATCTACATGCACACGCACATTCAAACATTTCTTCATATCTAATACTTTCTTTGTGTACTCTCTTCAGCAGTAAGGAAAAAAAAGTTATACAAGTGTTAGTCTGATTTCTTGTGCAAAGCATAAGCATGGTATTGCCTCAGTGGTTTTTCATTCATCAGATGTAATGCTATGTACTGCTGCATCATGGGATTATTTACATGACCAATGAAAGATTTGTCACATTTCAGCCTCTCTGTCTATTATCACATTGCATTCTTAATTAACTTAAGATAGCAGTGTAATACTGTTTTGACAGACTCCAATGGCAATTAAAATTACAATTGATATTCTTAAATTTTAAAGGCTCTGTACATGGTTACATGTGTCAGCCTTCTTCATCTATTAGCAGCAATTGCACATTCTTGCAGCGTCTTTTTACAGGCTTAGATGAGGCCCTTCTGGATCACTGAATTCCACGTTTTCTTGGGGTCTACCTTGAAAAACCTTACCTACCAAGTATCTTAAAATCTCTACCTATTTTCATTCAGTCACTCTCTGCCATCCTCCCAATAAACCCTTACCACCTCAGTCTGTTTCTTCTCATCACTAGAATGATACACTTGTCTCATCCTCTCCTTCAGTCCTCATCACTTTTTTATTTTTATTTTCTGTGGTGACAGCCTTTTATACATGTACAATACTAGTTTGCATCAGTTCATTCAGCCCTTTTTTTAAATAAAAAAAATTTTGTCTTGAGACATGATATTTGTGAAATATATTTTAGTGTATGTTTCATCAGTGTTTTTGTTTTATCATTATAAGGAGAATTATACATTTTTTTTTCCTGGCCAGTTTACAATGCACGAGTTCAAACAAGGTGTTTCTTTAGTGAGTGCCATCCTCCAAGCATTGATTTATCTGAAAAGTGCTTGTTGTGAAAGTAATGAAAGTGTTAATTAAATACTGAAGGAATGAATCATACAGAGTGGTTGAGCTGGTCAAATGGAGTATCTTATTATGGTTTCTTTTCTCAAGAGAATTAAATAACAAAGGTTTATAAAAGGTACTTGTATTAAAAAGTAAATATGTGACATTGTCTTAAGAATCATAATAAGCAGTAAGTTTCCTGACTCAGCATGTCAAGTAGCAGTTATATCATCAGGACCAATACTGATTTTTGTGGCCATGTTCATTTGTGACCACTCTGAACCTCAAACTTGAGCAGAGAACAAGGATCAAATTCTTTGTCAAACTCAAGAAATGGAGATCTTTGAAATTATACATCATACTGATAGAATTGTATCAGGGAGCTTGACAAGGTGCTTTGAGTGGCATTTGTAAAGGAACAAAACATCACAGAAGGATCATTTGATCACAATCTAAGGAGTTCTTGACATCATATATGTGTCTTGTGCAATTCTCATGTTCATTTTGAAATTGCAAATCATTGTCAAGTTCATGATCAAGCTCCTGGTGCATGAGCAGAACTGAGATGAAGTCTATGAGGATTTCTGTGAATATCTTAGAGATAATTCAACTTCCATGTCAAGAATCATCATTGGTAACAAGGCAAGGCAAGTTATGAGCACCATGACGATTTTTCATTTTCAACACTGGTAGGTTTGTGCTTTGTGGATTCATCTCCTGGAGTCAGACTGTCAATGCCAAATTTTGCTGGTATTCTAAAGCATCTGAGGTAGAATATTCACAAGTGACCTGACATTGTAGTAGGAATTACTGTTGTATCATGACAACATGCCTGTTTAAAGTGCATTGAGCATTTTCATCCACACCATGATCATGCTCCCTATCTACCTGCTGGATTTGACTTCAATGAAGAGCTCAATGATAGACTTGGTTTAGTACCAAAAATGAAAAACAAACACCTAGTCAGAGTTTTGCAACTTTCAAACTATCTCATTCACCAATGAAACTTTGAAATTCTTTTTCCTAATTGTAACCTAAAATATGTACTTTTCTATTAATATAGTTACATTAATAAGATTTCAAAATATTTTGAAAGGAGCAACAACGATCATGTGTTTCACCAGTTTTCACAGCTTGTTCACAGTCACCCAATCCATCATTCTGCATTAACTTTCAGTAATATGCAATTGGAAACATATCATTTACTGGGAAATCTAACATAATAGGCAAAAAATAGGTTAGAAAGGAAGAAAACATGAAAATCATACTTAAATTATAATGTAACAAGCAGACAATCCCTGCAGTGAAGCAGGGAGAGGGAGAGAGACTGAAAGTTGGTGGGAGAGCAAGGTGGAGGGAGTGTCTTGATCATTCTACCCTTCAGTTATTTCAGTTTGATGTACTTCACTTAAAGCTTGCCAAAATGTGTAAATTGCGATAAAAGGAAACCAAAACAAAGAAAAATTCCATTATATTTTCTTTTAACTCATGATTTCATTGGGTTGTGATATAAATACCAAGAGCTAATGATTGGCTCGCTTCCCACCTGGAGGCACATGACCAAGCCTGTCCTTCAGTTCTCACAGCAGAACTGTAGCGCAGCAATTAAGGCCACACCCCCTTGTTATTTTAGCAGGATTTCAAAATTAAAGATCATTCAATTTCAGTTCAGCTCTCTTCTCTCGAGAAAATAAAGGTGGGAAAAGCCAATGAAGTGAAAGATGTATTTTGTTGTGAGGACACTCCACCAAGTCTGTCATATGCCCACACTAGGTCTAAGGGATATATATATATATATATATATATATATATATATATATATATATATATATATATATATGACGTGCCTAGAGTCAGAAGGATGAAGCTGCCAAATGATAGTTTCAAGATAACTACACTTAAAGTTGGTGTAATATATATATATATATATATATATATATATATATATATATATATATATATATATATATATATATATATATATATATATTTCACACTGTTCAATGCTCTTTTTCAGGTTTTATTTCTTGCCACCTAAATCTTGTTTTAAACTGGCAAACTGTTGTACTCATTATTCTCATTGCATATTTTACTAATAGTCATACTTGATTAAATGTTACCTGGAAATTGCTGTTGGAATTATGAAAATGTGTGGACATTGTGGTCATAATTGATTCACAGGGAGTGGAAGAAAATTTAAAATAAGCTGCTGATTATCTGTAAACTTAATTTGACTTCACTGCTCTCACGTTTACTGTTCCCATACTTTGCTTGTGTCCAAGCATGTTGTATCTGATTTCTCGTATAATGATTTTTATGCAGATTCAAGAAATTGCCTGATTTGAATGAAAGTTGTATTACTAATAAGGTATAACAAATACAGATATCTAAAAACATACATTGGTTTCACTGTATTTATTTTGATCATTAGAAAAATCTGCAATTGTATACTCATTTGTGGCTAACTGGTGAACAAGTCTAAGTCCCATCAGGAGCTGGTAATTTTTTTTCTCTATCATCAAATGGCCAGTGATCATCTACATGCTGTATGAGATATATTTCCAACTGTGTGTGCTGCAGAGCTTTTCTGGGCAACAGGCATTACTCAAAAAATATTGCCTACAGGTGCTATAGGCTAACATAACACACACACACACACACACACACACACACACACACACACACAGAGGTCCCTTACTACAAACATGGAGGTAGGCACACCCCAAAAATTTATGATCACACTTTCAGAGCTATTAAAAAGCAGCTGGATGTGAATCATGGGCTTAAAGCCAAATAGCTAAATATACAGAAACCAAAACTGCTTGGAAATATGGTATTTTGTACCATTAAGAGTCATATATATAGGTAATGTAACCTTACTGCAAGACAATGAAAGAGAAGCAATATTTTCAATGATTAAAAAGGTGGGATGTGATGGATTGGAAGATACTTATAAGCCCACTTTCTAAATTAGTAATGGCAGGAAAATCAAAGTACATATGGTGTCCCCTTTATGCATCACTTACAGTAGTGACTGTTAAGCACTCTCTTTACCTTATGGTATGAGTACACTTCTGGTAACTTAGCTGTCCTTTTTTCCTTCCAAAAGGTCCAAGAGTAAACACTAAGGTATACCTGAAGATCCTGAATCATATGTTAGTCAATATGTTTAGTGGCTACCAGTGCCAAGATCTTGCAACAAGATGGTGCACTGTCATAATGCAAACCTCATCAAAGATTGGTTCCAGTGGTATAAAGTGAACTTTATTCCAAAAATATCCTTGACATAAAAACAGCCCCAAACTTGGGGCTGTTCTTTGTATGATGTGCACAGAGATATCCTCTACTAATAAAAATTTAGTAGCTGTTAGTTCTAATTTTTCTGAAGCTCCTGTCATGCAGGTCATGTATGCCTCTTTTCTACTCTACACAAGTGTTTCAATGTGTGGTAGTTCTAGTTATGAGGTGTGCCAATTGTGTATAAAGTGTGTGTGTGTGTGTGTGTGTGTGTGTGTGTGTGTGTGTGTGTGTGTGTTGGCAAAATGTTAAAAAAATAAAAAATCAAGGCTGGGTAAAATTTAAAATATAATTAATTTGAGTGAAGTGATTTTGTATTTATACCTGATTAATTAGTTGCAATATATAGAATCTACCAACAGCAAAATACCATGGAGGTCATGTCATCACACTCAAACAGATAAGGGAAGCCACCATCTCGATTCAAACAGAATACTAATAACATCCCAGCGAGTAACACGTCAGTTCCTGTTGTCCATAAAAGCTTCTGCGAATTATAAGTGAGCAATACTCAGTAAATATACAAACTGGACATCACCAGCCAAGTATATCTCCCAACCACAGGTGGCCTACAAGAATACCACCTTCACATCCTTTACAGAATTGATCTGGGCTACAAATCCCAGTCTCCAATGGATTCCTAGTCTAGAGACTGCTCTAAATAGGATGAACTTTGTGGAGACATGTTGTGTGGACAAACCTCACATTTAATTTTATTTGAGTTTATTTCTCCTTTTTCTAAATTCATAATTCTGAGAAACTGAATATAATTTTAGTAAATATGAATATACAAGTTCTAAATTCAATTATACTATAAAAATATGAAGGTGAAACAAGCAATTAGGTGGCATTAACAAGTTTCACACTTCACAAGTTTTTATCTAGAAATAATATGAAGTATAAAAATTAGCAATATGACAAACTTATCATTGAAAACTAAAAAAACACATTTATTATTCATATTTCCATTCAGTATTGGCAGTGTATTGTATAACATTATAGAACTGATGTGCTCTAGCCTGCAGAAGCCATGTAAATGGCAATAACCATGAACCTGAACAGTAAATATTTAAAAAAATACTCTGGTATGCACATGAAGTGAACACAATATTTTCTCTGGTTCATGTAGATACATTTTAAAATAAGTTTCAACATTTTCTGAATATTTGTACTTTTTATTCAAAATGGATATACCAACCTTTACTTACTCCTAAGGTACGATCAGGAAAGGCTGGTGCGGAACAAGTTTCTTTTTATCACAGCACTGCCAGATCCACTGAGGTTTGACAAACTGAAGGGCTGGATTGTCATTCAGAGCCTGTAATGACAAAAAACATCATGTATGAATTTCCTGCATTTCACATAATTACTATGGTCACTTGATTCTCACTTTCTTCTCATCTATGCCACTCTACTATTTCTTCCATTCTACTTTCCTTTGTCATTCTTCTCTCACTAATTACAATTTCATATTTTTTTTCTTCTAGTATCTTATGCCTTCAACCCTTCTACTTTCTCTCCAAATCCTTTCACCTTGCTCTCAAATTTAACTAATAAATACTATCAGCATCATCAGCATTGTTTTGAAAAGAACATTCCATAACTAAATCATACAACCATTTGTCATCTGATGGCAGCTCATGAAGGTGTGTAACTTGTCTATTAATGCCTTTGTGTTGTGGACCATTCCTCATAACCTAATACTCTTTATGTCTTCTATGGTCTGACACTCTTCTTTTTACTTCTTCATTTAGTCATCCAACACAATCTCTCCCATTCTCGCTATTTCACTGATGCTCTCAACCTCATCTGATTTTTAACTGTCCACTTCTCCATCTATCAGTGTATTTTACTTATATTCTCTAAGCTCTGGTAATTTTTGCATTTAAATGTACGTGTCATGTTTTATTTCGGTGAATTTCTTTTTTGTATTTTCTATGTACTCAGTAGGAAAGTTCTTAAACTTAAGATAATTTGTTTAGTTATTAATACCTAGTAAGCGGCTCTCTACATAATGTGACTTATCAATTCAATTTGGACGAAGTAGAGATCAGAATAATATGTATCTTATCAATTTGTAATGGTACTTTGTCAATAAACTACTACTACTACTACTACTAGCAATATAACACTCTAATAAGTAAAATTTGATTATTATAAAGCATTACACATGACATGTCAACTCTACATTTTGTAAACTTCAATTGACGAAGAACCATTAGCTCTTTGAAATTCTCCTATTCACTTGTAAGTCTTTCACCACCTAATCCCTAAATCAATCATATTTTACAGTTCACTGCCAATGCACAGCAGACTCATTTTCAGTATCATTACTTTCCACCCATGATTCTGCTGCTTTATTTCTAATCCAGTTCATAAATATAATGATAATGGTTTGAATATTAGCTTCAAAGAAGGATATTCACCACCGACCACTAGTATACATTTAAGTTACTGCAAGATTCTCGTTCTCCATACCAACTACACTCTTCCATCTGCCAGATCAAATACATTTCCTACACAAAAAATCACAATGTGAGTACTAGAGTAGTGTGTGTGTGTGTGTGTGTGTGTGTGTGTGTGTGTGTGTGTGTGTGTGTGTAAACTTACCTCTTCAAAGTTTTCATCCCATCTGTTATCACTGAGTACAAAATTAACTTTCTCAGTCATGTAGTCTTCAATTTCTCTGAAAAGACAAATATATATATATATATATATATATATATATATATATATATATATATATATATATATATATATATATATATATATATATATATATACTATGTTGCAAGATCAATTTTATAATATAATGTACGAGTACATAAATGTGATTCAAATACCCTATTAAAATCATGGAAGTAATGGCAATCGCATATGCCAACAAGAAAACAGTAAATTCTCTCTCTCTCTCTCTCTCTCTCTCTCTCTCTCTCTCTCTCTCTCTCTCTCTCTCTCTCTCTCTCTCTCTCTCTCTCTCATAATATATTGCAGTTAGGTCAATTGCCAATGTATCTTTAATCAATTCAGATATTATCTTTTTCTATAATATATATGACCACAGACTCTTGGAGGATGAACAGCGTGTAAGGAGCAAAGCTGAGGCAAAGTTCTCTTTGAAAGGATAAGATGTCATGAAAACTATTATTTTATACATGCACAGACGAGTTAACGCATTTTTTTTTTTTTTTTATTTGTGTGTTTGTGCATGCACCACTTCAACACACACACACACACACACACACACACACACACACACACACACACACACACACACACACACACACACACACACACATGTCATGGGACTATAAATATAGTTAAATACAGGAAATGAATTTCAATGTAGATAAATGTCATGTGATAAAATTTGACAGAAGTCAAAAGATCTGATTTGAATTATAAATTAGATTGCAAAATTCAAACATCGGAAAAGGAAGAAGACCTAGGTATAATGAAAAACAGCAGGCTATCACCAGAACACCATATAAATGACAAAAGTAAGAAACATACATCACTTGTTGATGTATATTAGGATAGTATTTATAGATGAGGAAATGACAAAAAAAATAATCACATTTATAAGAATAACATTGAAATATGCAGCAGTATTTTTTTTCTTTTTTTTTATGTAAGAGGGACACTGGCCAAGGGCAACAAAAATCCAGTACAATAAAAACCCCACTAAGATGCCAGTCCCAGAAAAAAGTCCAAAGCGGTAGTAAAAAAATTGAAGGATAAGTGTCTTGAAACCTCCCTCTTGAAGGAATTCAAGTCATAGGAAGGTAGAAATACAGAAGCAGACAAGGAGTTCCAGAGTTTACCAGTTTGGAATCAACATCTGCAAAAACATGTTGAAAAGATAGAGAAAGTACAAACAGCAGGAACAAAATGGATACCAGAACTGAAAGATGTTAGCTATAAAGGCTTGGCAAACTCACAATATTAGAAGAGAAACAAAAACAAACTAAGATGATCTTGAAGTACAAATGTGTTGAAAGAAATTAATATCATGGATTTTGTGGTACCACAACAATCAACACTAAGAGGACAAAGTAAGAAATTGTGTATAAAAAAAAAAGTGAAGATGTGAGGATATATATATATATATATATATATATATATATATATATATATATATATATATATATATATATATATATATATATATATATATATATATATATATATATATATATATATATATATATATATATATATATATTTTTTTTTTTTTTTTTTTTTTTTTTTTTTTTTTTTACAGCAATCAGACAATGGAATGCATTGACTGACAAAGTTGTGTGTACAAGGAGCATTCAAAGATTTAAATATAAATATCATAAATCAATTTTAAAAGGCACAACATTACAAACTAGACTCAATCCTGTAAAAGTACATTTAGATCAGAATTGGGTAAGAATACAGACACACAAAGAAAAACAGAAAATAACAAAATTGCTAATATGATATTCATAAAAAAATCAATCCAGTTCTAGAATCTGGTATGAAAACAAAGTAAAAGGTTAGCAATTGATAAAACCAAATGGGAACTGAGCTAACTGTGAAAATGTAGAGAAAACAACATATCATATTCAAACAAATTAATTTATATGGAGATGAACTCTCTCCTGACTGTCACAGAAATGGACAGCTTCCATTTTCTTAACTGTCAAATTTTAAGAACCTGACTAGCTGACTAGATAAAAATAACAAATTAACTGTGAACATAAGCACACTTATGTTTCAAGAAAAATTTAAATGACGTAGTACCTTAGCAGTCTCTGAGGAGGATGAGAGTATCTAATGTATTTTGGTTATTATTTATCCATTATATTAACAAAAGACTACACCAAGTGAGATAGGCAAGTGGCAGGGAATTGTAATCAACAAATGTTAAAAAAAAAGGGCATTACTATGGTTACAGCAATCTTTATAAGAATAAATTAACCAAGGGCATAAGTAGAAAAAAAATATATATATATATAAAAATAAATATTGTACATAATGGTGAGTCATTTCATGATTTTGTTTCTTTTATGCTCTATATCTATGCAATTAGTTGCATAGATAACATGTATACATATGCATGACTAGTAGATACTTACCCAGCATAAGCTGTTATGAAGCGTGTCAGGAGTTTCCTTGTGTCTTCTGCCATGTCACCATAAAAGAAAAAACTTTTCCCTTTGAAATAGTCTCCAAGTGTGGGTAATGGCAGGGAAGAAGTGTCTGGTAGTTCCTGAATAGAGAAAATTAAACATCCCTATTATTTGTATCCATGAAATAGGTACAAAAATAACAGTACACCTGTAATAAAAAAATACATACATACATACATACATACATATATATATATATATATATATATATATATATATATATATATATATATATATATATATATATATATATATATATATATATATATATATATTTTTTTTTTTTTTTTTTTTTTTTTTTTTTTTTTTCTTATGTATTCTACAGATATCCAAATAAGTTTAAAACTGAATAGTTTTTTGAGTAATGACTGAGAACAGATGAACAGGAAATGACAAGCCCTAGAATAGCTAGCAGTTTAATGAGATGGCTCAACTGCAAGAGGTTACAAAGGCCAAGAACTGCAGGACTGTGAATATGACAAAGCATGGAAATGATAAAATAAACTCAAAATTTTAATGTATGATGGAATTATGACTCAAAACAAATCACTACATGATGTTACACACTTACTTCATCTATATCGGTGTCATCATCATAGATTTCTTCATCACTGCTGTCCTTAATGCCATTAGTTGTTGAACAATCTTTATTATTTTCAGGATGGTGACTTCTTTCATATTCATGTCTTTCACTATCCTTCTCAGATGGCTTGATGGTTATGACTTTGTCTCTTTCTGAGGATGACCCACCACTGTTCCTTTTAGAACTGTTGGTGGTCCTTGCTTCATTGTCACTGGTAACATCAGGTTTATTCTTTTGTTGTTTATCAATGACTCTGGAAAATGGAAAATTACAATAATGATTTTTCTATCAGAAGAAATAAGGTACAGTGGAACCTCAGTTAGTGAATGCCTTCTTTCCCAAACAAATCAGTTTTCAAACAAAATTTTGAACTCATAATTGCTTTGGTTGCTGTACCAAAATTTGGTTCTCAAACGAAGTAACGATTTCAAATGCTAAAAGACAAACCAAAAGCTGCTGTTTATTACTACTTTATAGTTTCTATAATTTTCTTCATTTTTCATATTGGAAGAGAGGCAGTGAGTAAGACAGTAACTCAATCCTTGAAATAAGGCAAATGTGATCCCATTTAAGAGCCTCAATGTAAACAAACAGCTTTCGGCTGGCTGAGGAGTAATCCTGAGCCACCTGTGGCTCTCTTGATGACCCACAACCCCATCACTACTGCACAACTGCATTTTCCCAGTACCTTTCCCACCAGCAAGATGTCTGCATTTTCCCAGTAGCTTCCAGAAGCAAGATGTCTACGTGCTATGATCACCTACATTTTGGCTGTAAGTGGGCTGCTTCTCTCTGTGTCATTCTGTAAGGCTTCCCTCACTAGACTGGTGACAAAGTAGAATACCTGCACAGTCTAAACAACTGAGGAGTTCCGTGTCACTAAGTTCATTCAATACATCCTTTCTGGATAAATAATTTCTGAGCTGGATATGTCGTGGAGCAGCTAACTTAGCAGTGGGAGCATTTGTCATAAGCCGTGGGTGGACAAGTGACTGGGAACAGATTAATCCATTTTACAGAGATTGCTATGGGGAAAATAGTTTCAGCTTCCAAACGTTTCAGATTTCAAATAGCATTCAGGAACAAATTAAGTTCGAGGAACAAGGTTCCACAGTATTAAAATCATTATATCAAGCTAAGTAGTTTAATTTCATTTCAAAAATCATGTACTACACTAAAATACTACTTACTTCTGGATCTCATCATCAGTATCTTCATCATTACTATAATAGCAATCATCTCCCATATCTGTCAAGATAATATGAACATTTAAGGACATCTTTACACTGGAATACATATATATATATATATATATATATATATATATATATATATATATATATATATATATATATATATATATATATATATATATATATATATATATATATATATATATATATATAATCCTTACTTTCCAAAAAACTTTCAGTATATAATACACAGAATCTTCAACTTAATACAGTGCATATGACAACTCTGTTGAGTAATATGTAAAGAGAATAAATTCTTACACAAAATGAATCCAATGGCGAGTATTTAGTATGTAATTACCTGAATTATATGTAGGCCTTGGAGGTGAAGCTGCTTCGGGTTTTGGTTGTGACACTTTTGGTAAAAGTTCTTCAGCCCAAATCTCTTCTTCACTTTCTATTCCATCTTTATGCTTTTCTAGTCCATACCTAGAATCAATATGGTCATGTTAATCTTCACAAGTATTAATACATAACCTAGATCAACCATCTAAAGAGAATTCCTGGAAATCCTATTCATTTAGTTAAACATTCTACATTCAGAAATCTAATAGTCAGCAAAGACAAGATAATTATAATATATTAGTCTTAAAACTTTATTCATGATGTTGTGGTATAAATTACTTTTGCTGCTGGGCTCTGATGGTATACTGTGCAACTAACCATCACATAGTATGTTTTGTCAATATTAGTACTCTCCTCCATAGACACCTAAAGGCTAAGATGTGATTACAATTTATTCATAGGAATCCTTGTAGGTGTGACTATGAGAGTGAGTAAGAGCAGGAGGGGAAGGGCCAGTGTCTCATCTCAGTTCATGCTTTCCCTGGGGATATCAGCCTGGTAAAGAGACAGATGGAGAAAGTTGGCAGAGGTTGTGTGAAAGGTAGAAATTGATATTAAATCAGCATAAGAATAAAATATCAAAGAATAAGAGGAAAGTATTGTTTGTATTAGAATCAACATAGTACTAAACTGGGTAGACTGCTTCAAGTATCTATGATTGCAAATTATAATGGATGGAGGAATAGAAGTATAAATAAAGTTCAGAATGAATTAAGTAAAGGATATATCAGGAGAAATGAGTAGAGTATTAAGTTGTAGACTGTTTGGAACTGATGCAAAGAGATTTTCTGAGGGATTGTGAGGCACAGAATCATGAAATATTAGAACATAAGGGAAGAGATTGAGTGTAATGGAGATAACGTATCTCAGGAATCAATGAGGAATAACATGTAAGGACAACCCTCTGCTTCATTTGATGATAATATAAAATTTTTAATGTGAACTGCTGATTACCTTCTCCATGGGTATCTAATTTTATTCTTGTAACACTCTGTAATCCACTTTCCTGTGACGATCTTTCCCTTCCCCTTTGCTTGCCGGTACTTTGGGGTGTTGATAAAGGCACATCTGCAGGAAGATATACAATATTCATTTCATGACTAGTTTCATTCATCTCAGAATGTTCAATCCCAAAATTTCAAAATATGTAGGAGCAAGACCCATTGTATCTGTGTTATTACAAGAAATAGGGATCTGTTATGTACAAAATAGTATGAAGGGCACAGAAACACCAAGGCACTTCAATGTTGGTTATTGATTACTAGCTTGTCAGTGAAGTCATGCTGTGGACCACACTATTGTATTCTTGCCTTCATAATTAATTTTCTCAGAGATCTATGGATAGCACTACTTGAGGTCTAGGCTTATGCCAAGAAATTATTTTTGGTTGAGTATGTAGTGCATATCACTGAATTTCACTGCATTCAAGAGCATACTCTATATAAATATATATGTATATTATAAAAACGTATGTGCACATATAAACCGATAGGCAGATAAATATTGATATCATATTGGATCAGGAAATTAACATAATGTGAACAACTAAAAATTAAGTTTAAAAAAATATCACTTGTTACCACATTTTAAGGCTTTCCTTTAACAAATGATTAAGTAAACCAGATTTGTTCAATATAATGTTGGATGTTGGTGGTGCACTATTTTAACTCACATTTTAAAATCATAGCTCTGTGAAGTGGCACAGGATAAATTCCCTTAAATGATTTCCAATTACATCTTTGAAGCTAATTGCTTCTCATTGCAGCACATCATTATTTTATATATGAACAGTTTTTTCAGACAAATATTTAACCCGAAAGACTTCAAAATTATCTACGTAAACACCTCAATATTATATACAGTACATATGAATATGGCATAATAAAAACTTACATGAGGTGGGTGCATCCGGGCTTCCAATCAGATCTGTACTGGGCGCCCATCTCTATCAGTTTGTCCCGGAGGACAGAACGCTCAGGGTTTTCATAGCCACTCATTACAAACACAACATTATCCATGAGGGAACTAAAAGGTTTTGATTTCTTTCTCTGAGTCTCCTGGGTGTCAGCTTTTGATGATGAAGGTTTACTGTTAGAATTTTCTTTATTCCTCTTTTTATTTTCTTTCTTCTTCATTTCTTTCTCTTCTCTTCCTCCATTGTTCTTTGAGGTTGGTTTTCCTTCTGTTTTTTCTGGTTTGGAACTGGCTTTGCTTTGCTTCTCATTTTGCTTTCCTTTACTCTCATTAGTTGTATGAGAGCTTGATGGAGTGTTTTTGATTATGGGTGACCTCACTGACTCTGGAAACCAAAGAAAACAGCTAAACACCCAGTGTCAAGGTACCTACAGAAGAATGGGAGGCCAATGTATGGTTGTCAAGCTTAAGAGATTTCCAGAGTATGTATGTATATGATGGACTGATGACTGAAAAGATGGCAGCATCCAGTGAAATGGGAGCACTGGAATGTGTGAGGGAAAGGAGTGAGGAAAAAAGGAAGGAATGGAGCAAGGAAGGACAAAATTCAAGGACAGGAAAAAAAGGACTTCTGTGCAGCCAACTCCTTAGGGGACTTCTTAATTACACCATCAGATATAAATAGATAGACAGATCAATAGGAGTTGGTGTTTGTGACTGCTTTACGAATTTTCTATGTACTTAAGATATGATATTACTGCGTGTGATATAAAAGATTGTATGCTCAGAGCTTTTCTAAAAGGATATGCTAATGCCATGTAAAGCTAATTACTGCAGCATGCTTTATAAGTATATTCACAATTACAGCCTCAGTAATTGAGCTCTTCTGAGTCAGAAACATCTGAAAAAAATTATAATAATGATGAAATTTAATTTCTTTCATTAGTTGTTCCTTTAGCATTTTATGATTTCACATTCAATTGGTCATGAGTCTCTTTGTAAAATAATTAATCAGTATTTCAAAAGATGTTCTCTCTTGTTTCTAACAAGCATGAGTTACCTGCAGCTCCTTTTTTCTTAAGTTGACTTGGATTTCCATCTGATGGTGGGTCCTTTCTCTTCAGAGTCTCTAAAGAAGAAGCAGCAGCAGCTATTTCTCTTGATGCTGCTCTAATTGATCCTGGTTCTGGTACCAAAAAAGTATTTATGCTTTATCATGAACACTTAATAAATCATATTAGATGGAAAGAAATCTCAAACTTATTTGATTTTAAAATTATTTGGTCTTGTCTGTTGTCAAATGCAAGCTCTGGTGTTAAGATCATATCCATGGAAAGAAAATACTGAGTTTCTAGGTTTTCCATTTTTAAAATTTCAGAAAAAAAAAAAAATGCTGATCAACACTTATAAAAGTTAAGATTGCCATGGATTAAAATAATTCTGGTTTGAGGATATGGCTAGGATGAATCATTTAATATTGAGTTTCTATATAAATAGTAATCAAATATCCAATGTTCACTAATTGACCTTTGCTCCTGTGATACCAATCCTCTTTTCATTTCCTAATTTTTCTTGGAAGTTATCAAATGATACCCATAGCATCTTGTAACTTGTCTACCATCCTCAATATGGAAGTAAATATCAGAGATAATGGCAAGAAATTCAAACAAGTTTGGATGGAGGTCAAGAAGTGTTTTGAGGTTTATTCTTGACTAGTCTTGCTCTTGGCTTCTTTAGTTCCCTTGAAGAAGCCAAGAGTGAAACTAGTAAGGACTAAACTCACTTTGTAACACCTTTGTCTCTCTTGATCTTCACTCTCATTAAAGATAATCATCACATCATAACTTACTTAAACTCCCTAGCCACTCACCAGTTGAGGGCAATGGAGTTTTCTCATTCCTCTTGGCAAACATAGAGCCTATGGTTATGGAATCAGAATCATCTTCCATTCTGAGTTTGAATTTTCCAAGTTGGGTTATCTTTTGGGATGACTCTTGCTTCCCCTAATAAATAAGAGATAAAAATATAATTACAATATCTCTTTAACACCTTAGTTATAAGAAGATATATATTTCTCTGGTCTGGTATTCTCTAATGATTATTGTAAAGAACTCCAAGGAGAGGATGGACACAACATACCATCCACTAACCTGTCCATACACATTGCAGTTCTCTCTCTCTCTCTCTCTCTCTCTCTCTCTCTCTCTCTCTCTCTCTCTCTCTCTCTCTCTCTCTCTCTCTCTCTCTTACATATCCCAACAACCTACCCTCCTATTCTTGCAGGCAATCTTAACACACTCACTGTCTATTCCATGCAATCTATTCATATTTCTAAAGAATAATATTACTACTGAATTATAATTACCTATAATTATAATTCACCTATCTATATTTGATGCCTGTTTTTAAGAGATCTAACATGGGGTGGCCATTAAGTAGTTATATGGGGCTGGAACCAACTACCTCACAAAGCAGCAGCTGGGAAAATATTTTGGGACAGTTACGATCATAACAAGCCTATATAACAGGAATTGATATCATGGTTATTATTTTCTTTTTAGTATGCAGTATGTTCCAACCTCACAAAAACTCTAGTCAACAAGTCAAGTCTCACAGTCACAAAGCATTACAGTTTGCACACATTTCCTTTAGTCCACGTTCCATATACAAGGAGAGCCCTCTGAAGATAAGCAGGATCAACTTCCTGAGCTTCTTCCACCTACTTGTAATTCTCTGTTACCAAGATACTTTTTTTGTGTGATTTCCTTCACCAACCATATGCTGCACTTAATAGAATTTGTCAATCCACTTTACTGATCTACTTTAAATACAAAGACATGTGGATGATTCAGCTTACTAAATCAATACTTTTTACATTTTACTCACATTCTCAAGAGATCTGGCAGTAATGAAAGAGAGTCCATACTGCATCTTTGTATTGAATGGCTGTGTGCAGACAACCTTCAATCGATCCCATTTTTGTTCAGCAACATTTTTGTTCAATTTTTCAGGTCCAAACATGCGCACTCGGTGTAAGTCTGTACCATTTCTTGATTCTGCTGGACTCATGAAGGCAGATGAAACAAGCAGCACCTGAAATATAAAAAGGATGCATTCAAAGACAAATTGTACCATAGTACCATAGTACTTCACATAAAATTTTGGCTAAGAAACTGATGAAGTACATGCATACGTCATTGCTTATTGATGATACACAGGACTTTATTTTTTTGGTTTGTATGATTCTTATGTAGTGATAACATGACCAGTTAGCACCTTGTGTTTCAAGGACATTGGCCTTGGGTGGTGGTGATACAAAGTCAGATGGGGGATAGGGGGGTGGCAGTGTATGATTAATATATGTTGTGTCATGGCATCTTTTCCTCTGTTGGAGAGTGATTCTGAGCATAATATGACTCTTGAAAATTACTTACAAAGGTCAAATGATAATGAAACTCAATCAAAAGGTTTCATAAGGGACTCAAATGAAGACTATTTGTCAGAGAAGGACAGCAAGGCAAGCAGTAATGAGGAAAATGAATGATGTGAATGGTGATGATGAAGAAACACCACACAGCCCCACAATCTCAGCACCCTTACAATCCTTAACACTCATGGCTGATCCCTTTGTTGATCATTGTCCTGGCACTGTTCCTGCCCTGAGTATTTTTCTGGTGTTCATCCTCATGTACCAAGGAATGACATGAATGCTCTGGACTGCTTCCAGCTATTCAAGTCAGACAAGGTGATAGAATCACTGCGCTTGCAGACGAATGTCCATGCAACCAAGTTTTCACGTACAACCCAAAAAAAAATTACGACAATTTTACGGGAAAGAAGTGGCATGATTTCACAAAAGATGAGATGAATAACTTCTTATGTCTACAGTTACTGATATGGGTCAACAAATTGCCTAAGATATCAGACTACTGGAGCATCTCTGCTCTGCTGCTGTAATGAGTAGGAACAGATTTTCACAGATTCAACATTTCATTCGTTACTCACATCCTGACTATAGGAAAAAAGGCCAAATAACTAGACTTTCATCATTTTTAAACATTCTGTGGAAAAAAATACCAAGTACTTTTCTGCTGGGGAGAATTTTGTTGTAGATGAGAGTCTTATTCTCTACAAGGGGCAGTCTCTTTCTTGCCAGTATATAAAAATGAAAAGGAAACAGTTTGGCCTCAAGCTCCCACAAGACTAGAGGTTATACCTGGAACTTTTGTCTATGCAGCAATTGTCTTTATGATGATAATTTACATATTCTAGAGTTATCAGCCTTATCCAAGTCTGAAAAAGTGCCTGTATATTTGATACTGGACTTTCTGAATAAAGGACACTATGTAATACTCGATGACTGATACTTTTCACTTCACCTTGCTCAGTTTTTGCTGGAGAGGGGCACACTAACCACAGGAACAATACAGCCAGACAGAGGAATCCCACTTATTATGAAAAATTAATCTCTAAGCAGAAGCCAAACACTATTCTCCAGGAAAGATGAAATTCTCCTAGTAAAATTCAGAGATACCAAGTATGTGCACATCATCACAACAAAGTATGAGGCAGTGTTTTATTGAGAGGACCTGTTTCCTGAAGGGAGTAAAGAAGGAATTCATCAAGAAGCCATCACCACAAAAAACTCGTGGGGAGGGGGAGGTATCCATGAGGGTCACAGAGTCCGTAACAAAGGGGTTAAGCCTAAAATTTAATTGGTTAGCTTGGCTCTTTTACTGCATTCCCTTACTTATAACAACCAACTACTAAGACTGTATCCAGTAGTCAAAACCTAGAACTCAATTAAACATTACATAAGTGTTTTAAAAGATTAGACAACAAATTTATGGATGAGGATGACACATGGAAATAGATAGAAATGATTCATATAGGGACTGCTGCATTTAGGCCTAATGGTTTCTTGCAGCTTCCCTTATTTTCTTATGTTTTATGTTCTCAACTTTATGAAAACCATCATTAAATAATGGTAGCAAAAACATTTATAATCTCATCTTTGATTTGAATTCACATTATCTTAACTATATTTATTGAAATCTAAATTTTACATGATAGTTTAAATCCATTATTATTCTACTATTCATTAAAATACCAAGTTCTGTGTGAAATAAGAAAAGCAGAGAGAATTTAAGGAAAACATGTAATGTGAAGAGACCACCTGCTGATAGACAATCCTCAAAAATTTTTAAATATCTTCACTTCTCTAGCTTTTTAATGAATATTTACTAATCTCAGTATCCTTGCATAAATATTTTCTTTTCGTTATACCTAAGCTAATTTCATTGTTTTTGCACACCTTATTGATAAAATGATACGCTTACACTCTTTACGATAACAAAGTCATCACAACCCAATGATATACTAACCTGGTAATCATTCATTCCTTCCCTGCTCACCAACACCTCAATGAGTGCTGATCCATCATTACCAATATCAAGAGAGTTGATAGATGTCAGCTGATCAAACTTCAAGATTACAAAGGCCATTTTATCAGATGTATTTGGGGCACACTTCCACTTTCGATATGTGTCTGCCCGCAGCAAGTTGTCTGCTGGATGATTCTGGAAGGAAAATTGATAGTAACAATTACAAGAACAACAATTAAAAAATATGTTAAGCACCACTCGATTACCCAGTCTTACACATAATTACACACCAGCTACCTACATTAACGACAGAATAGCAACAGATTCACACCCAATTACATAACAATTACCCACATTATCTACATAATTACACCCAATTACACATCACATTTGACATTATGATTACACACAGGTTGTGCCTGTGAAAGATAACAACTTTCCCAACCACAGAGGCTAAGCTGCAAGACTGGGAGAGATGGAGTGAGGGGAGGGTGACACCAGTACCATCACACAATTACTCATGAGGCAGCTGATTTGAAATAAAGGCAGGGTTGGCATTAAATGAATCCTCCAATCCCCGTCCATCAATTTTTTTTTTTTTTTTATTTAACATCAAAATTTAGTTCTACATCATGTATGTATGTACATAAAAAAAAAAGCTAAAAATAATCAAGCCTAACCCATTAATTTCCTGTACAGGTTAACACAGGTTTTATCCAACCAGACCAACCTGTATCAGCATGACCTAAACAAATGTCTGATCTTCATTAATAGAAAGTGACAAAATCTTTCAAGATCTAACTCCTCTCGTAACTTCTGGCACTTAGCCAAAAACATCTCCAATAACTTTGCTTCTTCATCTTTCCCTCCTTAATTTCAACCTGATGGTACCACTGCCATCTCATTAATTTCTTAAGCTAAACTCTTACCTCAAACCTTTGCTAAAAACTATACCTTGGATGATTCAGGGCTTGTTCCTCCCTCTCCTCCATCCTCTGACTACTACATGCTACCCACTAAATTCCACAGTAATGTTTTCCATGTTCTCACTGGCCTAAACTCTCAGAAGGCTTATGGACCCGATAGGGTCCCTCCTATTGTTCTCTGGAACCGTGCCTCCATGTCTGCACCTTAACTAGTCAAACTCTTTTAACTCTGTCTATCAAACATTTACCTTACCTTCTTGCTGGAAGTTTGCCTACATTCAGCCTGTTTCTAAAAAGGGCGACCATTCTAATCCCTCAAACAACCGTCTTATTTCCTGCCTCTTTAAAATTCTGAATCTGTCCTCAACAGGAAGATTCTGAAACATCAATCACTTCACAATTTCACAATTCTATCTGATTGCCAGTATCTGTTCCATCAAGGCTGCTCTATTGGTGATCTTCTGGCTTTCCTTACTGAGTCTTGGTCATCCTCTTTTAGGGATTTTTGGTGAAACTTTTGCTGTTACCTTAGACATATCAAAAGTTTTTGACAGAGTCTGGCACAAAGCTTTGATTTCCAAACTACCCTCCTACGGCTTCACTCCTTCTCTCTGTAACTTCATCTTAAGTTTCCTTTCTAATCATTTTATTGCTGCTGTGGTAGACAGTCACTGTTCTTCTCCTAAATCTATTAACAGTTGTGTTACTCAAGGTTCTGTCCTGTCACCTACTCTCTTCCTATTATTTATCAGTGATCTGTTAAACCAAACTTCTTGTCTTATCCATTTCTACGCTGATGAAACCAACCTGCACTTTCCCACGTCTTTTCGTAGACACCCAACCCCTCAGGAAGTAAACAGTTCACAAAGGGGAGCCACAGAATGCCTGACTTCTGATCTCTCCCAAATTTCTGATTCAGGCAGAGCAGACTTAGTATTGTTCAGTGCCTCAAAACTCAATTCTTCCATATATCAACTTGACACAACCATCCAGACAACTATCTGCTCTTCTTCTGTGACACTCAGTTGTCCCACTCTTCTACAATGAACTTCCTCGGTCTGTCCTTTACTTATAATCTGAACTGGAAACTTCACATCTCATCTCTAGCTAAAACAGCTTTTATGAAGTTAGGTGTTCTGATTCGTCTCTGCCAGTTTTTCTCACCCCACCCCCCCAGCTGCTAACTCTTTACAGGGGCCTTATCTGTCCATGTATCGGGTATGCTTCACATGTATGGGGAGTTCCACTCATACCACTTTTTTAGACAGGATGGAATCAAAAGTTTTTCATCTCATCAACTCTCCTCTAACCGACTGTCTTCAGCCTCCCTCTCATCACTGCAGTGTTACATTTCTTGCTATCTTCTACCACTATTTTCATACTAACTGCTCTTCTGATCTTGCTAACTGGATGCCTCCTCTCCTCCCATGGCCTCACTCTCTCACCCCTATTCTGTTCACCTCTCTAATGCAAGAGTTAACAAGTATTCTCAATCATTCATCTATTTCTCTGGCGAACTCTGGAACTTCCTGCCTGCTTCTGTATTTCCACCTTCCTATGACTTGAACTCCTTCAAGAGGGAGGTTTTAAGACACTTATCCTTCAATTTTTGATGAAGACTTTGGACCCTATTCGGGGACCGGCATCTCAGTGGGCTTTTTTTTATTGAATTTTTGTTGTCTTTGGCCAGTGTCCCTCCTATATAAATAAATAAATAAGGAAAATCTTAAGAACAACGCACCCAAGATTATTTTCAATAAAGTGTGCTTTCAAGACATATAAGTATTATAGCTACATGTCTGTAAAGGTTTCACTGATTGCTTGTTGATATTAAGGTTACAATACAATGTTAAAGTTTCTCCAGTATTCCCGAGATCCGTCATGCTTACCTGTCCGTGATGAAGTTACACTGTGTGCGTTCGTGCGTTGGTTTACACGCACGGTGCTTTTGCACATGCTCCAGGGGGGGTGTCCAGGGGGGGGGTGCAATCCCTCCGGTTTAGGTTAGGTTAGGTATATAATTATTCTGGCGTATTGGTTAAAACTTAAATTTTACCCCAATTTTTTTTATTCTAGGGAAATTTCCCTAGATTTTCAAAGTCCATTTATCGGTCTTTTATGTCCCCCCGCCCAAAAAAAAAACCCGATTCCCCACATGCCCCCAAGCTTGTTGAGGGAGAGGGGAAAAGATTAATAAGATATGTGTGGAGGTGTATTTCTTAAGAATTACCCACAAAATTTTTTTTATCCTAGGGAAATTTCCCTAGATTTTCAAAGTCCATTTATCGGTCTTTTATGTCCCCCCCCCGAAAAAAAACCCGATTCCCCACGTGCCCCCAAGCTTGTTGGGGGAGAGGGGAAAAGATTAAGGTAAATTTATAGTTTAAGCCAATGTCCCCAATCTCTACCCACGGCCCACGGCATTATAATTAATTTCCGACAAGTAGTGTAATCATTAGAAATGATGTGAATAGTGAGAAGAACAAAATGAGGTAGGTTATTACCACGTAGTGTGTAATGGCTTAAACTATAATAAAACCCTAACCTAACCTAACCTAACCTAACAACTGAAGTTCAGGCAACAATACACCATTTATGTTTACCTGTGGACTTTGAAAAAGTTGAGAGCGCTGTGCATTCCCAGGCCTATTGTGGCGCTATAATTAATTTCCGACAAGTAGTGTAATCATTAGAAATGATGTGAATAGTGAGAAGAACAAAATGAGGTAGGTTATTACCACGTAGTGTGTAATGGCTTAAACTATAATAAAACCAAGATTAATAAGATATGTGTGGAGGTGTATTTCTTAAGAATTACCATAAATGAATAAGTAAATAAATAAATAAATAAATAAAATAAGATAAAAAAAATACAGAACGAAGTGAAGCATTTTACGAAAATAACTCACCCTACTTCTTTTGTGATGGTGGTGACTTATTTCTGGGCAAAAACATGATGTGTTTTCTTTTCTTTATTGTGATCTACACAATGAAGGGATTAGCACTGAAATCATTAAATTAACGAATTTAAACCTAACCTAATCTAGCCCTCGTATGTAAACTTTTTTTTTTAATATTATCCAAAGTGAACATGAAGAAAAGACTGCTGTGAGCGGACAAATATATGGAATCTATTACACTTCGCAAAATAATCAAAACGCATAACAAAATGCATGACTTACAGCATCTTGACTGGAGTATGACAACACCTGCGTAAACTTGATCTGCGTCATTTTGGTGATGATAAGTTTACCAAGTGAGTGAGTCGTCTCCTCCCAAGACGCGCCACCCACTAACCCGAGTATTAGGAAAGCAGGCAGTGCAGTGAGCAGTGTTGTGACCTGCGGAGACGGGCGATGGCGACATCTAAGACAAGGGACTGTTCAATCACAGTTGTCGAATCCAAAACTTCGGTGTGCGTCACCCGAGAGAGATTTACCACGACACTGGTACTGGCTCATGGAAGTGCTGTGCAGGGCATCAACCGAGCGGCAGACATGTGAGATGAGGCGCTTGGCGGTGGAGAGGGGTAGAGGCAGCGGTGTTATGTTTATGGTGGAGAGGGCCATCTTGGCTGTGGCGTCGGCGACCTCATTACCGCGAACACCAGAGTGGGAGAGGACGCTTATTTTGGTTGCCTATTTTGCTTCGTATCGCTTATAGGCTGCCTCCTCCTGGAACTTTCAAATGTTTTCCTCGCACTTCGTCTTTCTTTTTTTTTTTACCACCTGTGGCCTGGAAAATACGTAGTGTGAGTGAAAACTTTGTGCATATGGCCAAATCATTTGTTCCATTCCACTCCTCGTCTGTTATAGCAACCACTGATGCCACTAGTTCGTTTCTCCCTCTCATAGTTTGTGCATTCCACAATAAAATCTTACAGTTTCTTACTGTAGATTTTGTGAAAGAGGCCCTTAGATCTGTACATCCACCTCAACTTTCTGTTTACCTGATATTCTTACCTGTTGGTCCTCCGACAGCGTAGGGAACCACTTCATTGTCCTCTACCATATCAACCCCATATCCCCTTCGTAGACAGAGCAGTACACGACACTTGGACGCACCAGACAGGATACACGACACTACTAGTGGACCCACTCCCCCAGCCGTGTCCTAGACACTGCAGTCACCAGGCTCAGTATAGGACAGCCGCCTCAGTGCCCACATGCACAGGCTAAGCCTGACGGACACAGCTCACTGCTCCTGGTACCCCATGCAGCCAGACACTCCAGAACATCTGCTGCTACACTGCCTCCACCACCACTCACACTGCACTGCTCTCCACTCACTGGCATCACTCCACATCCACAGGTCATCATTAGCAGACCTCTGGTCTAGCCTTCAGGATGCTCATGCACACCATGGTATTGCTCCATAAGACTGGACAGCTTACCGGAATCTAACCAGATAACCTGCCTGCTACCAGGACCTTCAGGGCATTAGAGACTATGACACCACAGCCTGCAAGGTCTCCAAATCCCCAACAAAACAAGACTTACCTGGTGGGCTTCCCAAACCCCAACCAACCCTGGAGGGGGTCCACGGAAGCCACACATTGCTGATGCGCCAGTCCAAGTTATTAAGAATGTACAAAGCAAGTAAAGCACTAAGATGTAATGACTGGAAAGTGCATCATAGCAGCTAAGAGAGATAGACACATGAATATCCAGTGAGACATGGTAAGGAGGATGAGGACAGAGTTATGGATATAAGTTGCTAATAATCATATAGCAGATCTCCAAGGTGACAAGACAAAGCTAATTTAAATAATGCCAAAGTTGTGACAAATGCAGCAGAGTTGGATAAACCATTCCAAATTGATATTCATCTTAAACTGAAATAGTGTTTGGGTATTTTAAGACTGGACTGTGTGTGGGCAATTTTCAGGTGGTGCCCTCTCGTGTCTGGATAAGGTGGGCAAGGAAAAAAAAAAATTTGGGGTAGGGGGAAAAGACCATGAAAAATTTTCCAGTAATAAATTAGGTCATGTCTCAGTAGTCTTCCCTTGACAAAGAATAATTTTAGAATCTTAAATCTCATAGTAGAGTTAAGGTTTTCAAGTCCACAAGTTTTCCTCTGTATACAAGCTAAATAAAGTGGGTGATAATATACATCCTTGCCTAATTGTTTATATATCTCCTAGCCTGTATTTAGCTCTTGTGTCCACATACATACTTTGCACTATATTAACTGTCTTTGCACTCAACCCAATCTTTTCTAAGACTGTACTTAGCATCTCTCTATTCACTCTGTCATAAGCTTTCTACATGTCTAGAAAACCTAAGTACAATTTACTTCCATCCTTCTTTCTCAACCATTTCATTCACCACAAACATGTCATCTTCTGCTCTCCTGCGCACACGAAATTCATTCTGTTCTTCACATAACAGTCCAGCTCTCTCAGTCCATTTACACAGTCACTTATTCAATGCTGCACTAAAAACTTCCTCTACTATGTTCACTAACACATTCAGCCTGTAGTTGTCCAATCATTATTACTCTTGTATCCTTCCTTATGCAACAGAGTCGCCCTGCATTCATTCTACATTCTTGGCACTCTCTCCTCTTCCCACACCTGGTTAAATAACTCAGTCATCCTATCAATCACAGGAGGAGGCAGTAGACACCTGCGGAAATGATAATTACTCCCAGTGAGGTCTAAAGCACTGTTCACAGGGTGCTGTGAACTTATCATTAAACCCAGCTGTGACCTCACTGAATGTTTCCCTTTGTGTCTCACAACACAAGGGGGCAGTCACAGCCTGCCCTCTAAAGACAACTCTCTTCCTCCACACAAAACTACAAGCACCTAATAACACACACACCCTTCACTCAAAAATTTCAAAATCATGGCAACTACACCAGCCTTGGAGTCCCCATCTGGGGAGGGGACCATAAATGTCCCCAGGTTGGACTGCCTTTCTGTCAACGACCCTAAGTGTCTTGACACCCCCCCTCAACTTTTTCTTCATTAACTTCTGCAACATTCGTGGTCTAAGATATAATTTTCAGTCTGTAGAACACCACCTCTCCTCTTCTAAACCTCATCTTCTTTTCCTCACTGAAGCTCAGGTGTCTGAGGCAACTGATAGTAGCCCCTTTTCTTTTCCCTCCTACTTTCTCTATCCTCATTTTCAATCCAAAGCTGGATGTTGCATTTATGTGCACAAAGACTTAACCTGCTCTCGTGCCCATGCTCTTGAATCTTCCAAGTTTTCCACCATCTGGCTACGACTACAGAGTCACTCTCAAACTAAATTTATTTGTGCTGTATACCTCTCACCTAACTCCTCTGACTACAAGAAATTCTTTGACTACTTAACTTCCAAAGTGGAGCACATTCTGACTCTCTTTCCTTTTGCAGAGATCTCCATTCTTGGAGACTTCAATGTTCACCACCAGCTTTGGCTTTCCTCTCCCTTCACTGACCATCCTGGTGAACTAGCCTTCAACTTTGCTATCCTCCATGACCTAGAGCAATTGGTGCAACACCCTGCTCATATTCCTGACCGTCTTGGAGATACGCCCAACATTCTTGACCTTTTCTTGACCTATAATCCTGCTTATGCTGTCGCCCTTTCTTCTCCGTTGGGCTCCTCCGATCACAGTCTCATATCTGTATCTTGTCCTATTGCTCCAATCCCTCCTAAGGATCCCCCTAAGTGAAGGTGCCTCTGGTGTCTTGCTTCTGCTAGTTGGGAGGACCTGAGGAGGTATTTTGCTGATTTTCCTTGGAATGACTACTGCTTCCGTGTCAGAGACCCATCTTTGTGTGCTGAGCGCATAACAGAGGTGATAGTGTCTGGCATGGAGGCATACATTCCTCACTCTTTTTCTCGACCTAAACCTTCCAAACCTTGGTTTAACACAGCTTGTTCTCATGCTATACATGATAGAGAGGTGGCCCACAAAGGATACTTAAGCCTTCCATCACCAGAATCTCATGCACTTTATATTTCTGCCTGGAACCATGCCAAGTCTGTTCTCCAACTAGCCAAAAACTCCTTCATTAACAGAAAGTGTCAAAACCTTTCAAGATCTAACTCCCCTCATGACTTCTGGCATCTAGCCAAAAATATCTCCAATAACTTTGCTTCTTCTTTCCCTCCTTTATTTCAACCAGATGGCACCACTGCTATCACATCTATTTCTAAAGCTGAAATTTCCACTCAAACCTTTGCTAAAAACTCTACCTTGGACGATTCTGGGCTTGTTCCTCCCTCTCCTCCATCCTCTGACTACTTCATGCTACTTATTAAAATTCTTCGCAATGATGTTTTCCATGCCCCTGCTGGCCTAAACCCTTGGACTTGATGGGGTCCCTCCTATTGTTCTCCGAAACTGTGCCTCTGTGCTTGCACCTTGCCTAGTCAAACTCTTTCTGCTCTGTCTGTCAACATCTACCTTTCCTTCTTGCTGGAAGTTTGCCTACATTCAGCTTGTTCCTAAAAAGGGTGACCAATCTAATCCCTCAAACTACCGTCCTATTGCTTTAATTTCCTGCCCATCTAAAGTCTTTGAATCTATCCTCAACAGGAAGATTCTTAAACATCTATCACTTCACAACCTTCTATCTGATTGCCAGCATGGGTTCTGTCAAGGCCGCTCTACTGGTGATCTTCTGGTTTTCCTTACTGAGTCTTGGTCATCCTCTTTTAGAGATTTTGGTGAAAGTTTTGCTGTTGCCTTGGACGTATCAAAAGCTTTTGATAGAGTCTGGAACAAAGCTTTGATTTCCAAACTACCCTCCTACGGCTTTTATCCTTCTCTCTGTAACTTCATCTCAAGTTTCCTTTCTGACCGTTCTATTGCTGCTGTGGTAGATGGTCACTGTTCTTCTCCTAAATCTATTAACAGTGGTGTTTATCAGGGTTCTGTCCTGTCACCCATTCTCTTCTTATTATTCATTAATGATCTTTTAAACCAATCTTTTTGCCCTATCCACTCCTACGCTGATGATACCACCCTGAACTTTTCCACGTATTTTCATAGATGTCCAACCCTTCAGGAGGTAAACATTTCATGCAGGGAAGCCGCAGAACGCTTGACTTCTGATCTTCCTAAAATTTCTGATTGGGGCAGAACAAACTTGGTATTGTTCAATGCCTCAAAAAATCAATTCCTCCATCTATCAACTCAGCACAACCTTCCAGACAACTATCCCCTCTTCTTCAATGACACTCAACTGTCCCCCTCTTCTACACTGAACATCCTCGGTCTGTCCTTTACTTATAATCAGAAATGGAAACTTCACATCTCATCTCTAGCTGAAACAGCTTCTATGAAGTTAGGAGTTCTGAGACATCTCTGCCAGTTTTTCTCACCCCCCCAGCTGCTAACTCTGTACAAGGGCCTTATCTGTCCATGTATGGAGTATGCTTCACATGTCTGGGTGGGTTCCACTCATATTGCTCTTCTAGACAGGGTGGAATCAACAGCTTTTCGTCTCATCAACTCCTCTCCTCTAACTGACTGTCTTCAGCCTCTCTCTCACCGCCACATTGTTGCATCTCTAGCTATCTTCTACCGCTATTTTCATGCTAACTGCTCTTCTGATCTTGCTAACTGCATGCCTCCCCTCCTCTCACAGCCTCACTGCACAAGACTTTTTTCTTTCTCTCACCCCTATTCTGTTCACCTCTAATGCAAGAGTTAACCAGTATTCTCAATCATTCATTCCTTTCTCTGGTAAACTATGGAACTCCCTGCCTGCTTCTGTATTTCTACCTTCCTATGACTTGAATTCCTTCAAGAGGGAGGTTTCAAGACACTTATCCATCAATTTTTGACTACTGCTTTGACCCTTTTATGGGACTGGTATTTCAGTGGGCATTTTTTTTATTGGATTTTTGTTGCCCTTGGCCAGTGTCCCTCCTACATAAAAAGAAAAAAAAAAAAACTTTCCCTCCATTTTTGTACATCTCACAGGGTATCTCATCTGGCCTTGCTGCCTTCCCATTCTTCTACTTTTCACACATTTCTCCACCTCCTCCCTGCTGATTCAGCTCATACACATTCTTTCTCTCCAGTGTCACATATCCTTCTCTCACATCAAGTACCTTGCCTACACCACCAATCTCTTCCCAAAACTCTTTTATCACCTTCCTCATCTCTTCCTTATCTGTCACCAATGCTCCATTCATCTTCAGTCTCTCCACATTCTCACTGTTAGGCATCCCCTCACCCCTCACTGTATTTCAGTTTGCACCCTATTACAGAAATATTATCACCCTCATCATCATCATCATCATTATTGTCATCACCATGATATCGCCACAGTGATCATCATCATCACCATCATTGTTATTATCATCATCATCATTATTATCATTGTCATCATCATCACCACCATCATCATTAACCTACATTTCCATTTGATTTCTGTGGCCACTCCTCTTCCATGTCTGGACTCTTTCAAGTTCCAAGCACTTAATTTCCAAATTCTTTGCTTCTGAACAATGATTCAGTCAATTATGTGTGTGCGTTTTCAAATATGGGGAAGGAAGGAGGAAAAGGACAAATCCTCACTGATCAGTGCACATTGGGGTCTCCATATCAGGGGCTGACAGTATAGGTAATAATTCATCTTGCTATTCCATAACACATGCAGCATTCCCATTCCTAAATCTACAATGATGAAGAAAAATCTAATGAGACACTAGAGACCATGTCCTATTTATGCATTCACTGTAGCTCTCCATCTAGCCTTATTTTAGACAACCTCTTTTCCTTGTTCTGCATCATCCCTCTTATAAACACTCTACACTTTTCATCCATCCCATTCATCTAACTCTTCTCACATCGAATCTGGTTATCTCCAATGATGATTTCTCTACGAACCTAAACCATCGCAACACCCCCTGTTCAGCTTGCCTACCTAACTCTCTTTTAGCATCTCTTATTTGCACTTCTTTTTCTCAATGTGAGTGTTACTCTACCCACATTCTTCTCTTCTCTAACATTTAATGATTCAGCCCAATACAATACAGTAAGCATCTCTACACCCACTCCTCTTCAAACAACTTGTATTCAAAACTATATTCATTCTCCTATCATCTACCACCCTCATAAACTTTAAATCAGCTATCACTGCAGTATCATATGTGAACTGCCACTAATTCAGATTCTCTTCTTTAACATCAACATTTTTACAGTGACTTTCCCTTCCTTACACCATCAAACAAACAAATGGACATCATACATTTTTGCTGCAGCTTTATTTGAATAGGAAATAACTCATTTCTACATCTATAAGATTTGTAATCAAAATTCCTATTTCCCAAATATTTTTATTTTTATATGAAAATGCTCACAGGTATTAAAATAAATACAAACAACAGAAATTATAGCCACAATCTCTGATGTAGTCTTCAAGGCAAGGGAAAAGTGGCAAATGCTTACAATGAGTTTCAAGAGAAGGGCAATTTGTGACATCAAGCTGAGTCTTCCCATATTGAAACAAAAATGGCCTACAGGTACCATACACACTTTTGCTTGGGTGACTGATGTGCATTGTATACAGATAGTAACAAAATCTTTACACAATTGTCACTTTTAATCTTTTAGAATGTCTACTCTAATGGCAATATGTTTATGTTAAAATAAGTACATACTGCATTGTAAATATGTAATTTAGGAACAAAGAAGTAAGATAATGAAAATGTATGCCTGTAGTCTGACAGCTATCATGAGCATTCAACAAGTTATAATCTCTCTTCAGCTAGTCAGAGTTTTCTGTAGATCATCTCATGTCTTTCCTCTGTGCATCTTATTTCACAATTACTCATGTTAAATTGGACTGTATGGATAGCAAACATCAAGCCAATAACTGACTATCTCACACTAAAACTGTTATAGTTATGCTTACATGAATCATTTAATTCAGACTTTAAGAGGAATGAGAAGGCTGAAATATAGTGAGTGAATGTTGAAAGGCATTAAAGTAATGATAAATAACAGTGAGTGAGGCAAGTGTGTCCCAAATGTATATGAACTGCTGATTCATTTCAAATCTATGAATAAGATAGGTTGACTTGTACCATAACAAAAGCAAAGGTATCATGAGTTAAGTTTATTTTTTTATTTCTTATCCCCCCCCAAAAAAAAAAAAATAAATAAATAAATAAATAAAATGAATAAATAAATAAAAAAAAATAGCATTTGGTTCATCTGCCAGTACATGAGCAAAGGGAAGTGACTAATTTGAAAAGAATTGGAAAATTCAGTGATGTGTATGGTAGGAATGTAACTTGTAATATTAAAAAAAATTATCAAAAGAATGCTTAGGAAAGAATAAATATATGGCATCAAAGAAGTGTAGGAGCATAGTGAGTGATGAGTTAAAAGCCAGCATGAAAAAGAGCTGGGACAAACAGGAAAATTACATGGAAAGGTTAAATTTACTACAAATAGGAGAGGGGGAAATTCTTAGCGAAAAAGAATTCAAAAGGCTGTTCAATAAGTTCTCAGCCTAACATAGGAGGGGAAACAGAAGCCCAACATGACTGGAACATGTTTGTATTTGTTCCAAACAAGTGATGCAAGGGCTGACATCCTTACCAACATTTTTCATTCAGTTCAATGGTGACTTCATGAGCGAGGATGGCCCCTTCCAGTAAAACGAGTGAAGTTGAACAGGAGGCTATGATAAAGTTTTTTGTGATTTAAGGGAAAGCACAACAGTTGATTCATGAGGACTTGAGGACAACGCTAGGGGACAGTGCCCAACCCTATTCCACTGTCAACCCCGAAGTGGTGGTCCATCAACTGCAGTTACCAAGGAAACTGTAGTTGTGGTGGAGAGTATGGTCATGGATAATTGCCATAACTCAGTGTGATACATTGTTTCTTGAGTGGGAATCAGGAACCTTGCACAATCACCTTAACCTTTCCAAGGTGTGTGGCTGCTATGTCCCAAGAATGCTGACACCTAAGCAGAAGAGGAACCAAAGAATGACTTCAATGGTGATGTTAACCCTCATGAGAGTGGATCTGGAGGGATTCATGGCCAAACTTGTAACCCAGGATGAAATGTGGGTTCCTCACTTTGATCTGGAGACAAAAAGCCAAATCTAAGTAATATGAGTAAGCATCCTCCTCTTCAACGCCATGATAATTCAAGATCATGAAGTCATCCTGGAAGATCATGGTGACAAGTGCTCTGAAGAAATCCTCCTCGTGGACTTTTTGAATCATAGCTGCACCATTAACAGACCATATTATGCTGATCTATTGGGGAAGCTTCGGGAGGCTCTGCTTTAGAAACACTGAGGGAAGAGCATGGTGGTCATGAACTAAGTGATGTCCTGCCGCTTCGAATTGTTGGCCAACCTCCCTTATTCCCCTGATCTGGCACCCTCTGACTTTCTCCTTTTCCCACACATGAAGAAACAGCTGCAGATTTTCTCTTTCACTGGTGACAAGAAGACCAAGGAGAATGTCATGGAGGTTTTGGAGGGTTTCAACCCACCTTTCTTCAGGAGTGGATTTTCACAGCTGAAGACAAGACTAGAAAATACACCATGGTCAAAGTCAATTACATTGAAAAATAAAAAAGTAAATTGAGTGAACCTTTGTTCTTCTATTTTTGCTCCTTCTGAGTTAGGCCAAGAAGTCATTGAACAGTCCCCATATGTGGGTGAGAGCAAAGAAAAAGTTTCAGACAGTTTTAAAAGATGTGGCAGTTAAAGGCATGGAAATCATAGGAAAGAACAGCACTAGATTTTGATATATAAAAGGTTAAGATGAAAGGAGAGAGAAGAAGGAGGCCTGATTCAACTCAAAAAATAAATGATGGAATACAGTGGAAAATATCTGTAGTAAAGTGGAGGCCAATAGAGTCATTTGGGAAAAGCACACAAGGATGGACAAGCAAATTTTATAGCCATAATAGGTGTGTGTAAGTGGAGAAGGGTTGTGCATTTTGTGAGTGAGTGTGTGTGTATTTACCTAGTTGTGGTTTACAGGAGGGGAGAAATCTCATAGTATTCCATCTCTATATCTATCTAGTTTGGTCTCAAAAGCATGGACCGAGTTCATTCAATTTGTTCACACTTATATGAGGAAAACTATACTTCTTGATGTCTCTTCTACACTTAACTTTCTTCAACTTCTTACTGTGTCCCTTTGTACTCTGTGTCTAAATTTATAAAACATTTTTTGTCTACATTTTCCATTCCATTTATCATTCTACAGATGTTTATTAAATCTCCTCTCTCTCTCTCCTATTTTCAAGGGTAGGAATTTCCAACATTTTTAATCTCTCTTCATCCAGAACCATCTTAGTGACTGCTCTTTGTACTCTTTCTAATTTTACAATATTCCTCTTTGTATGAGGAGACCACACCAATGCAGCATATTCCAATCTTGGTCTTATCATAGAAATCAACAACTTTCTTTTATCATTCCATCATCCAAATATGAGAATGCCATTCTTACTCTTTTTAACAAATTCATCATCTCTCCAGTAATTTTACCAATATGTCTGTCCAGAGTAAAATTTTCAGTAACTGTTACTCCCAAGTTCACTTCCTCTTTTGATTTCTTTAACTTCACACCATCCATCTCATAATGATATTGTATTCTTTTCTCACTCTTAGCAAACTTCATTACTTTACATTTACTTAAATTGAATTCCATTTGCCAAGATTTACTCCATCTATTTATCTTACTTAAATCACCTTGCAGTACCATACAGTTATTTACATTTTCTACCCTTCTCATCAGCTTAGCATCATCTGCAAATAAGTTCATATAACTATCTATTTCTTCATTTATGTCGTTCACATACATTACAAACATTATTGGTCCCAACACTGACCTCTGTGTGGACACCACTAGTTACTTTCAGCCAAGATTAATTTTGGTCTTGTATTACAGTTCTCATCTCTC
Organism: Scylla paramamosain; assembly: GCF_035594125.1. Taxonomy (NCBI): domain Eukaryota; kingdom Metazoa; phylum Arthropoda; class Malacostraca; order Decapoda; family Portunidae; genus Scylla; species Scylla paramamosain. Next base: position 12,415,851 of record NC_087171.1, on the reverse strand, counting down.
TCATCCAGATAATCCTCCATCCACTCCAGCAGTCATCCTCCAATTTTTCCATAATTCTTTATCTTCTATAGCAATCTTTGGTGTGGTACTTTGTCAAACGCCTTCTTCAAGTCTAAGTGGACACCATCCACACATCTGTCTCTCTCCTGCACAATATTGACAATATCGTGTGTGTCTGTGTGTGTGTGTGTGTGAAAGAGAGTTTGTAGAATATAAAAACAGTGAAGGATGGGGGATGAAGGAAGATATAATATAGCCATTCCAATTTAAAATTGCATAAGTAATGATAAAGAAGGAGCAGGTTACTTAAATACATAGGCCTGACAAAGAGGGTTGGCAGATGAATGTCATCTAGCTCAGGTTTTTGAAAAGTGAAAACCCAAAACCCAAAACCCAACTAGATATGGCATCAACAATATACAAAAAAAAAATATATATATATATATATATATATATATATATATATATATATATATATATATATATATATATATATATATATATATATATATATATATATATATATATATATATATATATATATATTATAAGTATATTAAATGGGATTGAACTGTGTAAGTGGAAAAAAAAAAAATTTCAACATCAATTAGATCATGAGGCACCAATCTTTTATGTGAGAACACCACAGTGTTTATAGGAGGAGGAAAACTGAAAAGAGAAGAATGACTACAGTTGTTCAATAAAGTAACAGATTAGTGAAAAGGATGATATACTAGCCAACAGGGCAGCTGAGTAATGTTTTGTGCCATATGTGCATCATGCAGCTTCAGCTCAGTTAGTTTATATAATACCAAAAAAGCAATATTTTCTTCTACAAAGAAAATGAGAACCTGGACAAAATCATGACTTAGAGAAGGAAAACAAGTGAGTGATGTATGGGGAACATTATCACATTGGATCCCTTGGATGAATTAAGGGAGCTCCAACACATATATGCATATCTTCATTGCCATCAGGTAAAACAAGATATTCTATCTAATCACACAAAGCTTATCAACAACAAGGATTAGCACTATGCTCCTTACACTACACTATAACTTATCATCACTGTTGTCAAATATAATGTTTAGTGGGAAACATGAATTAAAGTTGTGTGATAGATATAAAAATTACACTATGCATACAAGACATACTGAAAAAAGAGACCAGGAGTGTACTAGGAAGCTACAAGATAATAAGGGAACAGCAGAAGTAGAAAAGAAAAGTAAGTACCTAAGAACTAGATGTTAATGCTGATGGAGAAGACAATCATCAAAATTTGGAATGCTTCTAGGTAATATAGCACTGAGGAGGCATGAGATGCAGGCTGCAGTGGAGAAAGAATATATGTCATAAAAGGAGGAAATGTACAAAGGAAACTACAGCAGTGCAGGCACCAATTAGCCAGCACTCTACCATTGCAACTTCACTTCAAAGGATATGCAATGCACGTCATCCAATACAATGAGTTTGCAGCTCCATAGTACTTAATGTTTTTATTTTTAACATGTGGTAATATTTTACATATTTGAACACAACTGTACTGAAATAATGAATTTCATCAAAGGAGCCTAGGAGGTAGAAAAAAAAAAATATTGCAGGGTTCCAAAACTGATTATCATTTCTGCCACTGATTTAATTATATAAGTTTTATGAAGTTTAGACTTTGTGCACCCAATCGTTATGGTACCAGGGAGGTGTAAAACTTAAAGGTTTGTTGTAGTTTCCATCCATTTTACCAGGTATACAGAAACTTGAGGGTAGACATGGACTGATGGAAACTCACATGGATTCTTCCATGGGAGAAAAAACAAGTAAATGCCTGGCCTAGCATTTTCCTGAGTAATGGCATCCTTGAGGTCTTTTTGTATTCTTTCTTATTAGAATTATTACATTTGTCTTTAGACTGCAGTATTTAATGAAATAAAGTGTCATTGATTCTTGAAAAGCAGGTCTCTATTTAAATCTTGGTCTCTATTTGAATCTATGACATAAAGTACTGTACTCAGGATAGACAAGTTTCTTCCCATAAGCCTTTATATACTTTGAACCTATGATTGTCGGATATGTTATCATCAATGAAATGACCCTACCTTGTTTTATCACTGGTGATAGCTTGCAACATCATACTTGTAACTTGATGAAATCAGGCCTTTGGGAAGCTTATTTCTGATTACTTATTACTACCGTGGTCCATCTTATGGACATGCTCTAATGATACTGTATGGTATTTGTCCCACTTAAGTTTTTCTTAAAAAACATAAAAATAAGACACAGAGATCATGGCTTTCCTGTTCCCCTTTCATAAAATCTTATAATAAAGTGGCTTACAATTTCTGAAGGGGAATATATTCAGAAAATGGTCAGTGTGAATGCATAATATGCAAACAATATTACAACTCTGCTTATACTACCAATGCTTTGGATGTAAAAGCAGACAATTGTTTGTGTACCATAATTCAATTGACAGTCTGTAAAGAAATAAATAAAAAGCTGACTTTAATCAAAATCATATATCAATTGATAAAAGTGAAAATTTGGTATTCAAACACCAAAATTTCTTACTTTGAAAAGATACTTATCTTTGCCCTCTATTAAGCAAAAGAACTCTAGTATTGGATGGCTCTTTTATGGTGCTGCTTTGAGCTACGACTAGCTTCTGAAACAAATTTTGTGGTAAGAGCCTGAATCTGAAGCTTTCTACATGTTGGGACATTTGATCCCCAGAGGCAAGTAGGAATTTGTTGACATCATTGCTGCTGGCCACTTCAGCAAAAAACATCTTTGTTGTCTAGCTTGTGGATGACAGGATAGCTAATCATCAGTTAATTAAGCATAATGTTATTTAATACATAAATATATAAGCAACTACACATATTTGCTATAAAAATATATATAAATACAAAAAATTACTAAGAGAAATTAATCACAAAAACTATAAAGCCTACCTGACTAGTAAGGAATAGTGCTAATTAAAGCCATGCCACTTCGAGAGTGCCATCCTATAAAAGTATTCTTGTGAGAGGTTCTAGGAAGCCTTAAGCCTTCACTTAGCTCAGAACACCACAATCACATTTCTGCACATTACTTGGAAAGCATGTAAAATTTGAAGTAGGATATAATTTCCAAAGAAGCAACAGTAATTTTTAAGTTGATGCAACAAGAGTCTGTGATGCATAATCATGCATGCATATGCATCTGGTGTTGGCTCCTTTAGTAATATTATTGTGCATATTCATATCAAACAACCAATTTGATAAAATGAGATAAAATTTCATATAAAAACATTCTTCAAATAGTTTTTACATACAAACCTACATTTGCTAAAACTGTAGGACCAATAATTTTACAGGCAGAAGCAACAACAGAGTTTTTTGGACAAATCATATGTGTGTGTGTGTGTGTGTGTGTGTGTGTGTGTGTGTGTGTGTGTGTGTGTGTGTGTGTGTGTGTGTGTGTGTGTGTATATATATATATATATATATATATATATATATATATATATATATATATATATATATATATATATATATATATATATATATATATATATATATATATATATATATATATATATATATGCACAGAGAAGAATGTAAATATATTTTTGGGGGGAAACTGTTACTTGTGTAACAAAGGTAATGCAACCATAATGCAATTCTGCCTAATCACTCATACCACAATTTTTATTTATCTACATCAGAGCCAAACTTGGTAATTCTAAAGTCTGAAGTTGCTTCTTTTACCTACAAAATCTAACCCACTTCCATGTAATACTTACAACCTGCTTTTCATATTAAAGATATTTCAGATAATTAAATATACTATCTAAAAATACAGAAAAATGCACTCAACTCAAAATTAAAATGACTATTTGTTTAACTAACCAGATGTGTATACATATTTTCAGTACTCATCAATTTATATTTTGTTCGTGGTTTCATGCCACAATACTCTGGTACCTCAGTTTACAAGTTTCATTAGTTCCAGAAGACCACATGTAACCTGAAACCTATTTTCCCACAGAAAATCAGGGAAACTCTATCAATCCATCATCTGAAAACACAAAGAACACACTGAAGAGCTTGAATGAATAAGGATGACCACATGGTTGTTTCCCTAACAAGAGTGCAGTACTGACTGACCAAGTGAGAGCAAGCATGGCCATACATCTTTGTTTACTGCCTGCCACCTGGTGAAAAACAAAATTGAAATCCTCTGCCCAATCAAACAGGTGCTCATAACTTGCTCACAACTTGAGTCTTTGCTCATTACCTGAAGCATTCTCATTTAATTATCTTTTACTTGTAACCAAAGGCACTTATAATCTGAGGTACCACTGCATTCTAATTTATTAAATCCCAATTAAGCATCAAAATGAGCTGCTTCAGTGCAGACATGTTAAGGTTAGTCAACTGAGACTCTGTCTTATGCATGTTACTTATTTTATAAGCCACATTTGTTGTAAAGGAATTTTTAAGTTCAGTGGATAGTGATGAAATTTCTTGGTCATATTTCAAAATGTTAGAATTCTATGTGACTTATTCAAGTGTTAAAAACAAAAACATTATATATCACTTAATAGAATAGTTTCTTTCCATCTTAAAATTATTCAATAATTTATTTCCATCTTAAATTTCTTTAAGAACATACTTAGTTTACACACACATACAAAAAAAAAATAAATAAATAAAAAAATAAATAAATAAATAAATAAATAAATAAATAATAATAATAATAATAATAATAATAATAATAATAATAATAATAATAATAATAATAATAATAATAATAATAATAATAATAATAATAAATAAATAAATAAATAAATAAATAAATAAATAAATAAATAAAAAATTGCCCTGAAATCTTAAGGGATACTACATATTCCCACTTTTCTTTTCAGGATGAATAGGATCAGCATGTGTAAGTGTAGGTACAAAGTCTGTGGTGCAAAGCAAATCTTGTGAAGCAGTTTCTAAATAAGATTAAATACAAACTGAACACACTCATGTATCGTTAGTGAGAGTACTGTACTAGGTTACTGTGATACACTGGGTCTAATATGCCAGGAAACTATCACTTGTGCTGCATAGGATATTTCTAATCCATGTGTGTGTGTGTGTGTGTGTGTGTGTGTGTGTGTGTGTGTGTGTGTGCGTGTGTGTCTACACCCGCACTTACTAGTCCCCCCGCCCTCTAGCCAGAATCACAACCAGACAGAACTGGGTGATCACTCAAACAAGCCACCCCCTAAACCCTGGGGCTTCTCTCCCTCTCTTTCCCTCCCCTATAACACTCCCCATCACTCTTGTCCCTCATTCCCACACTCCTCACACCTTGTCTGAGTGAGTGCCCAGGACTGACTGGCTGTGACTCCAACTACAAGGGGGGGTGGGAGGAATTAGTAATTGCTAGGTCAGCATTTAAAATTTTCTTTAAGATATTTTCTTTATATCTAACAAGAATCTTATTCTCTTTTGAAATTTGGTTGATGATTTTGTCATAGCTAGTCATGCTTGCTATATCGGAATTTTGAGTTCCTTAACCCTTCCTCAGTAGCTGTGGAATGACTGGACATATTGAGGAGGCTGATATTTATGTCATGAATTGTGGCGTTGCTCTGGGCTGTAGGAGGCGCTGGTAGGCTGGTACAGGATAAATTGTGAGCTCCTTGTGTGGTGGCAGTGGGAGGCACTGAATGGGCACAAGGAGCCCACAAGTCATGCTGTATCAGCCAATCAGCACCTCCTACAGCCCAGAGCAATGCCACAACTCACAGCATAAATACCAGCCTCCCCGGCATGTCTAGTCATTCCACAGCTACTGAGGAAGGATTAAGGAACCTGAAATAGTGATATAGCAAGCATGACTAGCTACGACAAAATCATCAACCAAATTTCAAAAGAGAATAAGACTCTTGTTAAATATAAAGAAAACATCCTAAAGAAAATGTTAAATGCTGACCTAGCAATCATATTTAAAGAAACATGCATAAAATAGAATCTTCTGCCTGTATACATATGCTATATATATATATATATATATATATATATATATATATATATATATATATATATATATATATATATATATATATATATATATATATATATATATATATATATATATATATATATATATATATATATATATATGTGGTGTGTGTGTGTGTGTGTGTGTGTGTGTGTGTGTGTGTGTGCAGTGCCTTGTTTGGGTTACCCTGTGTGGAATTGCTGGTCTAATATATATATATATATATATATATATATATATATATATATATATATATATATATATATATATATATATATATATATATATATATATGTTCGATCCCACACTTGTGCATTTGTCCTACGAGTGACAGCTTTCAATTACATTTTATCACAGGCTTGCCATTCAAACACATCTTCACTCTTACATGGGTAAAACAGACCCTAAAGCACATGATCATATGAGAATATTGCATGCCTGTAGTTCATTAGATGGATCTGCAAGTGAAAAATTTGTCTAAGTGTTTTGCTTCAAAAGACCTGCATTTTTTAATAATCTCTCTATATCACAGTAATCACATATAGTAACTACAAACTATGTAATATCAATACTTCTGGATTACAGAATAAAGCATCTAAATAGAGAAAATTACTTTGTCAATAACATAAGACAACTTGAAATGCAATTAAGATTTGCTTAACAGTAGTATAGTCTGGCCCTCCAACCATATTCCTCACATACTTTACAACCATCACTGATCACAATAGTGGCACCAAATAGATTTCCAGAATATTTACAATGTCTAATGAATATACAATCAAAATATAATGCTGCTGAAATCCCACTGTGTGTGCTGGCCATCTCTTGTAAACTACTACACCTTATTCTATATAAGTTGCTTTTCTTACACAAATGAGGAGACATAAAATAAAGAATCTCAAAGAAAATAAAATAAAAAGATACAAACACAATATAAAGAACTCTGCTGTTTCTTTCTTGCCTTAAGGGACCTACAGTTCATTTAGTTGTGTTTTTAAGTCTTCTACCCTAATTCATATTTACACACTCTACAAGCCTTGACCATGACCTGAAAAATTATGTCTGTAAAATTCCACTGTAGTGCTCAGCATCATGGATTCTACCAAAGTAATCTTTACATTTGATGATATATGAACACACTGCTTTCACTAGCTGAACAGCCAGTGTTTAATACATTTTAAAAAGGAGCAGCAAAATGAGCTTGTAATTTTAACAGAATCTTAATTTTCTTTGAAAGATTCTGGATTTTACATACAATATATATATATATATATATATATATATATATATATATATATATATATATATATATATATATATATATATATATATATATATATATATATATATATAATTTCAGGTAATATTTTCTTCCACAAATTTACATTGCCAGAAGCCTCTACTATGTGCAATCTAGGATTTTATTGTTTTTATTGCTTTGGAGATTTTATTTACATAATAATGACTTGTCAATATAAATTAAGTTTGGTAGTTGCACATGAAATTGACTTGGATATCAGAGATCAATGAAAGCATCTCCCCCAAACCAATAGTTATTTCCTCTTTGCTTTAACTTAACACTTTTCACTATATTATCTCACACAATACATTCATAGTTCCTATCAATCATGAGAAGTGTGAACTCAAATGTATTATTTTGTTATCATTACAAGCCAGAAAAGACTAGTGAATGAAATATGGGGATTTAGGAACTCTTCTTATAAGATGATATTCTCTCAAAACAAGAAACAAGCAAATAAGGATTTATAAAAATTGCTGCTCTTTTCTATTACTGATTCTTTTCCAGATGCCATGTATGTGCAGGGAAAAGGTTAACTTCATACTAAATCAATATATAAACCCCAAACCAGATTTTTTTTCTTGTTCAACTATTATGTATATTACATATATCTTAGTGACTTTATTGAAGACCATAAAGTTTAAATGCAATAAATTATATTGTAGAAGTGGTTTCTCCACTTTATAGAATTAAATACTTTCAATAACTTTGACAAATAATTCTATAATGCTATAAAATTATGTACAGTTTACTGATAATTTTAAAAACTGCATTAATACATTTTTAGTACAGGTACACCACCTCTTTACCAGCAAACCTGATTCTGAAGCATTGCTAAATTAAGCATTTAGCTGGATGAGCCAACATCACATAATAATAATACTACTATTAATAATAACAATAATAATAATGATAATAATAATAATAATAATAATAATAATAATACTAATAATAATAATAATAATAATAATAATCATAACCTAATCCACTAATTTTCGCAGCAGTAGCCACAGCCCTTGTCTTTAACACAACACAAGTTTAGTACATTATTCTTGGTCTTTTGTGCACTTGTTATCCTTGTAGTGGTCACTCTGTATTATATCAATGATGTTTTTGTATCTTTGCTACTGTCTCAACAAACTTCATTGATATACTCTTAGACTAGTATACACTACATCTCTATAATGCACTGTAGTAGTACTGTATACACATTGTTGAAAAGCACACCACTCTGATAGCATAATCCAAGACTGTTATTTTAGGCATTTTATATATGGTGTATATTCTTATATCTTTTCTATTAGCTGCATCAGATACACAGCACTGTGAATGTTATTGAACCTGATTGATAGATATAAACTTTAAGCTCCATCTTCTGGTTTTATCCAAACTAAAGATGTTGGACTCACAGTTGCCAGCAAACTGGTGGTATACCTGTAGTATAAGGCATCTATGAATCTACAATATATAAGATGAGGTGCTAATACTTATTGCCAAATTTTTAAGCTGCAAAATACAAATATTTGACAATTTATTTAGAGAGCTGAATAAAATAAGAGAGAAAACAGTTTCCCACAACCACTGATCTAAGAAAAACAACAGTACTGTACACACTTATTTAGGCCTTCAAAATAACCCTACTTTTCTTAATGAATATTCATTGTAAGTTTGTATTACTGGTGTTAAACTTTAATTCCTGACACCACACCTCAAATGACTGATACTCCTTTGAACATATTGACTGATAGCTACTCTACACGGTAAGTATGCCTCCCATGAAAATATGACATACAGGAATACTTGCAAAATATTCAGTTAAGCATCAACAGCAATTCTACAAACATACATGCAGAAATGACATGCAGAATGTAGGATTTTTTCTTTTCTTTTTTTTAGAATAATCCTGTGTATGTATAGGGTTATTCTACACTTCCTGCTTCATAGATCAATGGTTATGAAAAAACTAATACCTTCCCACCAAAAGTAAACTAATAAGTATACAAATAAAAAATAATAAAAATAAATAAATAAAATCTTCCACAGAAGACAGCAGACTTTAGCAATGGACAACTAATAGACTGAGTCACTTCTGTTGTAAATTGCATACACCTTTCATCATTTCTAGTATAAAAACAATTACTTTGCCTGCTTTGCTTTGCTAAGACTTTTGCATTCTAATAAGCAGTCATGTTTGGTTTACACTATGCTCATGCCACTGCCCCTGAGGATTACAGAATGGATTACAGAGTGGCAGGAAGACAATAGCAGCTTTGTACAAAAAAGCATGAATTGGTCTTCATATGCTGCAGCCAAAATTATATGATACAGAAGTTCTGAAAAGGAATGATGAGTACTAGTGTTTTAGGTCTACCTTTTTGCTCATACTAGTGCAAGAATTCATAATACATAACTTCCATTGCAATAGCTAAGATTAGTGTTTAAAATCTTTAAGCATTTGGTTTAAATCATGATCATGAGCCAGAACAGGTAGTTACCAAAGTTATGTAGTTTATATACAATGATCATATGACAGGATAACAAAAATATTTAGTCACTGTTTGATGATACAATGTCTCCTCAGTCATTTCAGTCAAGTCTGTTGTAACACAGGGAAAAAGAAAATTTATTAAAATGAACCATACTCTACAGATACATTGTGGCTCCCACCTCAACCTGGACACATCTGCTGCTAAATTGAGAATACAAAATAATTTTTTTTTTTACCCTATGCTTTTGTAACTTCCAAGTAAGATTAAAATATTCCACACATATCTAATTATGAGAGATGTTGACTGGCATACAATCAGCATGTACTAAATAGCTGTGCATAAGTAGTGACCAGTAATCCTATGAGTAGTATGGTGATACTACAACTTTGATCATCTTTCACTTATTTCTTCTATATATAAATAATTATGACATTTGTTTGACTTGACACACATGATCAGCTAAAACTGATGACATGGGCTGACATGCAATGAGTAGTTTTGAGGCAATTATACAACTAGCCAATTATTTTTCATAACAGTCAACAGAAGCCATAATTCCACATATATATGTACACTAAATAATATAATAGTCTGAGGTAAAGTATTTTCAAATGATCAGAAAGTAGCATAGCTGGGCACAATAACGAAAATATTAATCACGATAAGCAACAGATCAATAATGATAACCTTATCAGCGATAATTGATAATCGATAACTGGCAGTAAATTTATCACCTGATAACTGATAATCAATAAACTGATAAATCCAAAATTCACATACTAGCAATAATGATATTGATATTTTTTATAAAAAAATTGATAATTCCAAGTCTTTATTTTATATCTATCTTAGAATAATTAGAAAAACTTTAGAAATCTTCAAATTCAATGTTTATCTTGTCTCTTCACTAATGAAAAGTAGTTTTAAGTAAAATAACATTTGGTTTTGAAAGTTTAAAACTTCAACATGTTCATGTTCTAAAAACTAGAATTACTGATTATTACTAGTTTGGAACCAAAAGTATTGGTGATACCAATGAATTGATAATGCAGGAAAAATAATTATCAGATAACCAATAACCCAATATTCTTATCGCGATAATTTATCGTGATAACACCCACCTATGGAAAGTAGAATAGATGACTACATACTATGGTAACCACATGAGGGGGTTTCATCTGTCTAAATATGCTGGTGATCAACTACTAGTGCTTCCATCTGGTTAAGTGTCTTATTGAATGCATATTACTAGTCAGAAGAATTTATAATAAATAATAAGTATCTTTATTCCTACATTATTACTTACTATTTATCGTGTCTGACTACGTTCTCTATTCTCCAAAGCAATGTAATGTTCCAATGGTATCTTTGAATACCAAATCTCGTTTAAGTGCTGCATAAATGGTTGAATTACAGAGTGAACAAAGTCCTGTTGTGCTGCTGTGTTCAAATTATGTTGTTGATTTGATAAAGCTCCCAGCAACTGACACTACATGAAAAATAAGGCAGGAAGTTACTGAAAGTGCAAATTATAGATCAGTAATTTACTTCCTATGATGAGTTGCGATTTGTAAGATACTGAAACACAGCAAAAGCTGTAAAGCAAAGTTACTTTTCAAATAATATGGTACACATACAAATGGAAATTTCAATCTTAAAATTAGGCACTGATAAAGACTTTTCAATCTGGATTGCATTTTAAATGACATATTCATATTTCTGCATGAACAACAAATATCACAAGGGGCATGAACCTGATAAATTACTGCACCATTGCCTTAAGTACAGTCTTTAAATACTTATGAAAAATAAAAAAGAAGCTCTTGAAGGCCTATCAAGCTCCACAAATATGTTCAATATTTTTGTGACACAACATGCATCAGCACCCAAAACTATTGCAATGTATCCTTGTACTTACATGGATGTAACAGATGATTATTCAACACTTCATAACCACTGTTGTCACTTATCATGTGAACCAAATGTGATCATGTGAAGAGATGAAGGGTAACCTTAAGTGAGGCTGAGTTTGTGATTGAGGCAATACTGAGGATTCTCCTCAAGGAATGTCTTCAGTTTAGTGGGATAGTCTGTCATTACCCCTGTAGCTCCTGTCTCAAAGGCACAGCGGAAATCTTCTTCAGTGTTCATCACCCATAAGTAGGTCTGTCAGAAAAATTACTATCTCACAACAGATGCTACATGAAGTGACAGAACACCATCTAAGCTCCTATACATCTTGCAGTCACCTCTACAATAACATGGACTGACTTCACCCTCAACACACCCAGGAATGTGATCAAGGCATGTGTCAAGTGTTTCATTACAAAAACAATGTCTTTCAATATTTCTGCTAATTAATTTCTAATTAATGATCTTATGTATTATATATAATCACTAGATACCAAAGCACTACCTACAACTAAGACTTTAGTATTTTTCAATGTTCTATCTTTTGTTAATGCTGTCACAAACTTTAAATAACGAGAGAGAGAGAGAGAGAGAGAGAGAGAGAGAGAGAGAGAGAGAGAGAGAGAGAGAGAGAGAGAGAGAGAGAGAGAGAGAGAGAGAGAGAGAGAGAGAGAGAGAGAGAGAGAGAGAGAGAGAGAATATATTACAGTCCTCACCTGCACTCCTCTTTTAGACAGGTGCTCAAAAAGAGAACGCCTAATTAGTAGCATGTTGGCAATTTTTGCAACAATGATGTGCCACCATTTCACATCAAAACGGCTGCTATAGATTCTGCAAACAAAAAGTTTTATTTATGCAAGGGAAAAAGCATCCTAAAAAATAATATTTCATTACAATAAACTTATCTAATATATGTAATGAAAAATTTCTAGACATTTCCCTTGAGGAAAGACATTCTTAATAAATTAAATATTGCATATAAAGTAAACAAAGGGCAATGGTTTATATTCTATATAAAAAATCTAATCTTATTTACTTTTATGAAAAATTATTAAGAATTCAATTTGGGATTGTTATGAGCAATGCATACAGAGGTTTTTAATACACAAGAAATTCAAGTTGCTGGTAATACATTAATCATTTCACCAATAATATTGTAAGAACACAATAAGGTAGTCAACAGTTAAAACAAAGAAGTGAAGGGTTGGAAAGTATCTCTGGAAGCAACTCCTGTGTGAAGAAAAGGGATGATGTGTAGTGAAGGCACTGGTGATCCCAAGTACAATGAAGTTGCTATATAATTCTAAGTCATTTATGTAAAACAGCACCTAAGCACCTAAAAGTAAAGACCAAGCATAAATTTTAAGCAAACTTTTTTTTTAATTACTGATGAAATCTGGCATACTCTATAGAAATACATTTTCCAACCTGCTATGTACTAAGAAATTTTGATACTTAACTTCATTCCAGTGCTATCAAAAGAAAATATAAATCTTTATCAATGATCCTGGACTCTTGGCAACTTTAGAAGTACACAACTTTTATATATTGTATAATTTATCTTCCATTTTCTGAACTAAAATGTACAATCATAAGAAAAATGTAAGAAGCCAAAAGGACAAAATCTAGCTGTCTCTGTCTACTTAAATCCACCAACTGCATCCCAGTCCATAAATCTGTTTAATTTTCTTTAAAAGCTCCCAACTGACTTGGCACAACCAACCTGACAACTGAGTTCATTCCAATCATTCACTACTCAATCTGAGAACCAGTTTCTTCTAATTTATTTTCACCACTCAATCTGAGAGCCAGTTTCTTCCAATTTATTTTCTAACTTTTTGAAAGGGAAGGGAAGATTGTCTAAAAATCTAAAAGTCAACATTTTCTGATAAATGTTAAGCATTGTATAAGTAATGAAGAAACATTTTATCACTGTAAAGAAGAGTCATACAAAAATCTGATTTTGTACAAAAAATACTGAGACAATAAATAATGTACATGTGTGTGTGCCTTGTCTCAGCTAACCCACTTTGGTGTATAGTTTTGATAGAGAGATCAGACCTAATCCATCCCTCTACTTGCCTGACACATAAAAAGACCGCCTAAGGCTTGTATTCCATTCTCAGGACATCACATGATAGCAAGGTATATCACATAAAATTCTTGAACAAACCCAATGGTTGCACCATAAAGATATAGCTCACAAAATGCCTTTAAGAAACAAAGATTAAAAACATATGTCTATATTCTTTGTGTTCTTAAAGGGGAGTTTAGTGATAAGGATAAAAAGTAAATATACTTTCTTGAAAATTCCATACATTTCCAAAACCAAGAAAGAAATTAAAATATTATGCAGATTTCAATACCTTGCAATTTAATAGCATGAAAGCATTGGTACTAACTTCATCATATGTGCTGGCATGAAAATTTCTAGGTGAGTTTCCTTGACAGGCATGAATGGCAGTATTCCCGTGTAGAGCTGAAGGAGCATAACACACACACGCCGGGCGCTGAAGAGCAAGCAAACATTGGGATTCTGGAAAAGTTGGACAACAGTATATATTTCAGGAGCTTCTTTTGTTTCTTTTTTTCCTGAGGTCAGGAAATATAACAACAAACAAACAAAATCTAGTTAATGTTATTACAGTTCTAATAATGTTTTTTTATTAGATTTATCTTTTACATGAATAACAGCAACCACAAACTCTTTTGAAGAATAAAGTATAATTTAGTCTCTAACCATCTTGTAGCACTTCCGTGTCACTACATCCTTGATATTGCCCCAAACTGTTATATGTTCTCGCCCATACTTTTTGACCAGATCACTAACCTGAAACAAGAATACTTGGTTAAACAAAAAACAAATAAAAAAATGAATTAATAAATAAGATTTATAAATTTGTTCCAAAATCTGAGGAAATGGAGCATATATTCAATCAGAGGTAATGGTTCTGTCAGCACATATCTTTTCATGAACCATGAAATTCTGATGGTCATGAAATTATCATATTATGTGAGTGCAGTTTCCTAATGTCTGTTTCTCTCATTTCAAAGATCTAAGAATCTTGTTGTAGCTAGGCTTTTGCACTTGACAGTAGTCCCTGGGTTTTCATTGCACTCATATGTTCACAGTAAAAAAAGTATAATTAATAAATAAGTAAATAAAATAAAAGTTCCAAACAGGTGCTGGAATGGAAGGTTTCATCACAGTTTATGTGGATGAAAGTGAGTGAAAGTAGTATAAGAGTTGTGGTTTCTGTTATGGGTGTCTGTGAATGCAAACTTTACAACTTTACAATTAAGTCTATTTCAGCCAGAGCCATTCTTACTTCTTCACTCAACCCTACACTTTTCTTCCTCACCCTATCACTCATTCTTATCATATCACATACCTCTTCTTATGTATGTATGTGTGTAAGTGTGTGTGTTACACATGAATGAAATAAAAACTTGCACTAATAATGAAAACTATATAAAGATGATTAAATACTGTAGTTAATAAAACTTTCATATTGTCTTAACAGTCACAAAACAACAATACAGTGAAACCTCAATTCTCAAACTTAATTTTTTCCCGAATGCCATTCAAAATCTGAAATGTTCAGAAACTGAAACTATTTTTGCCAAAAGAATCAATGTAAAATGGGTTAATCTGTTCCCAGACACTCATCCACCCATGGTTTGTGACAGATGCTCCCACTGCTAAGATTGCCACTTCACAACATCTCCAGCCCAGAAATTATTTATCCAGAAAGGATGCATTGAATAAACTTATTGTTTAGATATTGTTTAGACAATGTAGGTGTTGTCTTTGTCACTGATCTAGTGAGGGAAGCCTTACAAAGTGATACAGAGAAGCAACCTACTCACCACCAAAATAAAGGTGATCATAACACTTGGACATTGTGCTGCTGGGGTCATCGAGAGAGCCACAGGTGGCTCAGGATTACTCCTGAGCCAGCTGAACCCTGTTTGTTTACATCAAAACTCTTCAACGGGATCACATTTACATTATTTCAAAGATTGAATTAATGTTTTACTCACTGCATCTCTCCTCCAAATACATGGAAATGAAGGAAATATTTATAGAAACTGTAAATTAGTAATAAACAGCAGCTCTTGTTAAGGCTTTTAGCATTTAAAATCAAGTAACTTTATTTAGAACCAAATTATGGTGCAGCAACTGAAGCAATTATGAGTTCAAATTTTGTTTGAAAATGGATTTGTTTGAAAAAGGAGGCATTTGGTAACTGAGGTTCCAATGCATATTCAGTGTATAAAATAGAACATGGAAATGTGCATGTAGATCATCAATAAGGCTAAACAATCAACATCTGCCACAAGTACATTCGATCTTTATACCTAGGTCTGCTAAGATAATACTGAAACCAAGACTGGTGCACCTACTTTTTCAATGAGCTCATTATTGTCAGTTTTTATGTCAATGTTGATGGGGGTGCTTGGGAAATGTTGGAACGTTTCTTCAAGCAGTGGAAATCTTCTGTCTTCGCTCTTGCTTGAAAATGAAGTTCCTGGCATGAAGTCCACAGGAATGTGCTCTTTGATTGGTGGAAGTTCTGCATAGTCATACTCAGATATTGCTCCCTTTAACTCCGTCCGCACATCAAGGACAGAATCGTGTGATACCACAACCTGGCCATCCCTGGTCAGCTGACAGTCCAATTCCAGCATGTCAGTACCCAGCTCCACTGCACTGTGATAACACACATTCACATGATTGGGATTAATTATTTTCAACTGAGGAAGTTTCTTAAAATATACATGAGCTATCTAACTATTTATCTACAATATCTCTCTCTCTCTCTCTCTCTCTCTCTCTCTCTCTCTCTCTCTCTCTCTCTCTCTCTCTCTCTCTCTCTCTCTCTCTCTCTCTCTCTCTCTCTCTCTCTCTCTTCTCTCTCTCACTCTCTCTCCCTCTCAGGTTGCTAATACTTTATAAAATATGCCTAAGATGTAACAAACTGGTAATAATAACCATTATCTCTTGTCTAGCACTTACAAACCTAATACTGTAGTTCTATTTCTTTTTTTTTTTTCCTATGTCAGACATAATGATATTGTAAGGAACTAGCATAAATGTAATTTGATTTTATTTCTGTTATCAAAAAGAATATATGTATTTGCTTCCTGAGCACAGTTGAACTGCTTATAAGGTTAATGAGAACTATATTATGATATTAATGTTGATCTTGTAAATTCTCCAGATATTATTTCTTTGACCTTAACAAATATGTAAGTGACCATTATTTAGATGCCAGGCCAAAACCTAATATGAAGAGGGATAGCAAAAGTAATGTACCTACACAGGCACATGCACGTACACACACTTATATCCACATTTTTTTTTTAACAACAAAGAAGATTAAAAATTAAAATCTTAGTGTGTTAGTCTCTAAGGGAAGCAAAAGCTAGTTCTCACTGACCACACTGTAAAAGGGTAATTAGTGCAGCATGCATGAGTCTCTCCACACTAGATTATCACAGCAGAACTAGTTTAGTCCCTACAACACTATAATACACCCATCCCCATTATTTCATCTGTCATGATCAACTGATTGAGCTAGTTGTGGGTTTCATCTTATTTATACATTCACAAATGCTCTTCATTCACCCTGCTCTTTCCTCCACAGGGAACAGACATCCCTATTAAATCTCTTCACACATTCCATCCATCCTTTTGAAGTTTCCCACTTAGCCTTACACCTCTCACATCTGACCCAGCTATCTTCTTCACAACTAACTATTTTTTCATCCTCTCTACATGCTCAAACCAACATAACACTCCATGCTCTGCATGATCAGGCAATCAGTCCTCTTTTTTTTGTACTTTATTTCTTTTTTTGTACTTTTTTTATTTCTATTTTTGTACTTTTATCTTCTTCACAACTAACTATTTTTTCATCCTCTCTACATGTTCAAACCAACGTAACACTCCATGCTCTGCATGATCAGGCAATCAGTCCTCTTTCTTTTGTACTTTATTTCTTACTTTATTTATATGTGTTATTCCAGATGTTCATCTCTGGTACCTTATTGCCATCACATTCTTTTTTCTCTCATTTTCCTATACTCCATATTTCAGCTCCATATATTGTTTTATTAAATCTAAACTTCATATCTATATCCATTTCTCTTTCTGCAACAATGTCCAGCCTTAGAGTCTTAAGAAAGTCTCCTTCCTCATCTAGCTTCCCATTCAAGGCTGCATTCTTTTTTCTAACACTTACATCTTCATATGCTTCATTACTTTACTCTTGATTTCATTATTATCCAATTTCCTTCTTTCATACCAATCTCAACTCCTCTGCATGATTCACAATCATCTACAAACAGCACATGATTCAGATTCCACTCCTACAATCAGGATTTACTAGAACCACCTTTACCTAACATTTTTGCATTAATCTCTGCTAAAACATTACCATTAGACAAATACTAATTTCCACTCAAACTCAAGCTCTACTATTCATATGAAAAATTTTCACTGCCTTTACAATCTTGAAACATTTCACAGCATGACAAGAACATTTCAATTTTTTCCTAAATACTTTTCACATGTCTCTCTCACAGCATACACCTGATGTGTATCCCGTCTACCTTCTAAAGCCATACTGCACACCACAAACCACTTAATCAGCATCACCCCCTAACCCTTATAAATGACACTTTATAATATATATTGTTGACAACACTCAATACTTGTACCACTAAAATAACCACATTCATACTTATCACCCTTATTTGTCAACAGATATGACAAATATGAATGTGAAAATAGCACATTTATTCTAAGCCTTTAACAAAATATATATTTTTTAGCAATTTAGGTAAGATCACTGAAAATCCAAATATTAAAATTACATTATTTTCTTTTCAATGGCCTATCATTAAAGATTCCATGGTACTCAGAATATGTGCTTGATGATTTCTGCTTATAACACATGATTTGTTACTAAAATACTGTAGATGCAGAAAAATATATAAATATACACCATTATTTTTTGTTCATCCTAATACTTGATAAAAAATACTTTTAAATTGACTCTTTATAGTTACACTTAATTCTATTCTTGGAACAAGTTTTTTGCATGTTAAGGATTTTTTAATTCTTCATAAAAAAAGAACTTACTAAAAATTAATCATATAGGTCTATAAAATCATTCTCTCTGTCACAAATTTTTACAATACTGGTGCATGACAAACTTCTATCTAAATTATACACAGTAACTTTCTCTACTGCAACAGCAAATAATGTCTTACTTACTGTCTGAAAGCTGATAATGTATTTTCATAATTTTCCCCTGCACCTGAAAACATAAATTATGATGGCATCAAAATTATTATACCAACATTTTTCACAAAAATTCAGTCAAGTTCTGTTCTACTAGCTATATAAAAATGGAAATCACATAATTTCAGGATAATTAATGTCTGAAAGATAACAAAAGTACCATGAATTAACATGGTTCTAGATACCTATCTTCAAAGAATTTGTGATAAAATACTTTTTTTAATAGGCTTCATTCATCACCACATAATGAGCACCCATCATTTACTGTTATGATACACTACACACTAGATTACTCACTTTAAAACTCCCAAAGTTAACATAATTAATTAATTAATTAATGTCATTTTTTTATCAACAAATTTTTTCATAGAAATGAAAGGTAACAGTATTTACAATGACCAAACATCAGGAAGAACTTGCCCTGGCAGTGACTCTGGAAGCTCATCATGTATTTTCTTTTTCTTTCTTTCTTTCTTTCTTTCTTTTTTTTTTTTTTTTTTTTTTTTGCTGCACCTGCTGCTAGAATCAGCTGATCTGTGACTGCCACAATGCTAAATCCAGTTTCAGTAACTTTAGTAAGAGAGAAGGATCTAGGCATCTGATATAATGACCAACAGACAAGTATCTTTTCATGTGCTGACTTAACTGTGCATGAGTGTACTGACTTCCCTGGTGATCCTTCCTATCACTTGAATATTTCTTTTTATAGTCTGTTATCAATTCACACATGCTGCAAGCAAGCTAATAGATTTTTAAGACTGTTATCTTATTTCACCAACAATTAAAGCCAACTAGTTTCCTCTTAATAAGCCATGTAGGCTACATAAGTTCTACCATTGTTTTGAAAACATGTACTACATATGTACATACTTAATAATTAATATAATATCTTGGACTGCTGTTGAAAACTACAACATAGTGCCAAATGCCCATAAAATGTGAAGTTTAAGTTCATGAGATGGAGAGAAAGAATGTGATGTAAAGGCTAAAAGACATTGTATTGTAATCTGCATATGAAGAAATACCAGGAGCACCAAAAAATTAGTGCCTTCTGCATCATCATACTCCATGAAAATTCATCTACTAGTGATTCATATATTTTTCTCTCTTTTCTGCCCTCCAGACTAAAATAATCCCTCTGGCCTCCATCATATGTAATTTTTATAAATTCATTTATTAATACCTACTGCAATTATGTAAGAAACTACAGGAAAAGGTAAATGCTAAAAAGCTTCCAATACACTAAGTTATATTCAAGCTTCTATTTATTAAAATTTCTTCATGACATGAAAGAAAACATCTTGTGGTTCCCAATGAGATTATGGATCCCAGCTTTGGAATCCATCCCTCTGTCTACTGGCAGTAAATATCTGGGTCAGCTCTCCAGTTTCATTAAAATCTCAAGTAATGTTGATAAGACAATCAAATGCTAGGCTGTCACCAGTCAATGACTGATTATTACAAGTCCAGTCTAGTTAACATAGAAAATGTAGGAATAAACACAAGAAGCAGTCTGGCATGGAATAGTATCACAACCTTTGTAACTACTTTATAATATCTGCAGAAAAGACAGTAAGAAAAACTGAATACATGTGACAGAGGTTAAGGAGGGTCATATTACATATCATGTTTGAGTCAGGAGTAAAACTGATAAGAGAAGAGAGGAACATTTTTCTCTCATTTCATAGTACAAGTGGAATGAGATCATTAAGAATGTTCTATGTATGTAGTTACATACTTAATCTTAGCAGGGAGAAGGAGGACCAACATCTACCAGAGGTAAAGGGATCACATCCACATTAACAGTCAAGGAATGAAAAATATGCAGAATATAATAGACTACTATGAATGACTTTCAAGGGCTATGAAAAGTCCTTTGACTCAGTAGAAACCTTAACACTTTCAAAAATACTCATAAAGTAGGAACAAAAGAAATACCTATAACAAGTAAGGTTAGCAAGAAAATACCAAAAAAGGAAAGGTGTCAAAGTAACACAATTTCTCTTAAAGTTATTCATTGTAGTATCAGAGAAAGATTCAAAGAACTAAGTATATGAAAAGGCAAGAATTTCAACAAATGCAGAATAGCACCTTAATATTCTCAGATTTGCAAATGATATTGCTCAGAGTCAATACATAAATGAATTGCAATAGATATAGTATAATCTTGCAATTACACAAAGAATACCAGAAAATAAATTTGTAGATATATATATATAAATACAGGATATGGTCAATAATTTCATATTAGGCCATGAAATTCAAATAAAAGCTGAATTAATCCAAGTTATCAATAGAGAGCAATAGCAGATTTAAAAAAATAATGTGTCTAGATCATAAGAATCAACTCAGAGGAAGAGATAAAAGTGAGAAACAAATACTTTTGAAAAACAAAATTGTATTATTTTTAAACAATCTTAAGTCATGCGAAAGAAAAATACTTTCGCTCACTTCTAACACAGATCCTAAAAATGGATTCTTATGGAAATCATTAAACAAAAACTTCAATGAGAATAAAGAGAACAAAGTCTGGCTTCACACTGTAATGATCCAGGCATAGAGGCAGCCCCACAACCTGCTTGAAGCACCTAGTGCTTGATTGGTAATGTAGGAAGCTTTCATGCTCGAGTCCTGAGTTCAATTCCTAGCACAGCACCTTTCTCCTGACACTCAAATTTATTTGAGCTTTCACATCAAATGCTCAATATTTCAATGTAGAGAGTGTATTGTGGTTCTGCCCTGGTTTGAGGCAATACAAATGGGGATATCTTTGTTTGAAGCAAAACAACATAACAAGATAAAAAAATGTCATGCACTAGGGAGCACATAGAAATTGAAGACATCCTGACTACAAAGGCATGAGAAGGGTATGTCATATATTGAACAAAAGTAGTAATGGAGCCAAATTTACAGAAGAGCAACCAAAGAATTGTAAAAGATGGGGTTGACAGAGAATTAGATATGAAAAAAAAATGCTGATATGGCATAAAATTGCCACACAGCTGACAAAGATGTGTGAAGGCTGGGAAAGCCCTTGTCTTGTAGTGGAACCACAGAGGCTGATGATGACAATGTGTCCATGAATACACACAAATAAAAAGACTACATATATGACAGCCATGATTCTCGGTCTTGTTTTGAATATACAGAACAAGAATAAAGGGAGCTCTTTTAAAATAAAAGTTTGAGAAAAAGGCAAATCCAATACCTGTCCCACACAGACATAGCAATTATTATGGGACAAAGCAATAAATAAGAGATGCATCTCTGTACTAGAAACCAAACTTTCTTAAGTACATTCTGCTAATCATACTGCTACAGAAACCTACGTATAGACTAATCCAAACTCTGAGACAATGAAAAACAATTTCTGAGATGATGCTAGTTAATGGTAATATAAGGTATATAAACCTATTTACAAAGGCATCTTGTGAAATGTACTTTGGTGCTTACGAAAGTGTAATGTCATTCTTACAACACCAAGATGACTCGTGTCAATCCAGTTAACAGCTTAACATGGCTTATTGACAACTGACAAACCCTGGGTACCTTACAAATTCCAAACATAGTGCAAATTAAAAATGCCTAACATAACACGTGCAATGGTGTGGTAAGGCAGTTGAGCCATGAGCGCGACCCGGGGAGCGGCTGTCACCCTGGCCAGTGCCGCATTGCAGGTGCACCTAGCCCTTACCTCCTCGATGGCTGATGTGACGACACACGAACTTCACGTCTTTCCTCTTGTGTACCAGCATAGGAAACTTAAACAAAATCAACGAAGAGATGATGTAACATCCCACTAGGACAGCAAGTATCATTTCTATGACCATTTAGAGCTGCGATCCAGCCCAGGTGTCAATAGTCCAGTCCAGTCCACCAGCTGTAGTGGGCGTGGGCTCGCCTCTGTAACGGCTCACACTGGCGGCTATAAATTTATGGAGGATCTTGCTGTAGCTTCTACTCCCAGTGAATCTTTAGTGAATCTTTCCCATTCGTTCGCAACAAGATAGGTAATATAATGCTTTTATCTTTCCAATATCTTCAGACGCTGATAAGATGTTGCTTCCAGGTCTTGGAATAAACGCGGCGATTTGTACGGAGCTTTACTTAAACTTAATGAACTCCGAGACACGATATCTGTTCCCTCGCAACGCCCAGGCTGCAATTATGTGCTTCCGTGGGCTAGAGTGGTTGCATGCATGTCGCGAGCCGCTATCGTCTGCTTGAGGAGCAGTGCGCTACCCGCTCCTCTCTTGGTGGCCGTGGACGCGGTGATTGGCTGGCGCGGACTGCCTGTGTTTTCAAGGTGGTGAGGTAACGTTGGGTGAGTTTTTAAAGTCTCTTTTGAATATTTGGACTCTACTGGATAGTTAAATGGATCTTTTAATGTCCTCAAGACTGGTGGTGTCTTCTGCTGATGAATATTTGAAGGGAACACGAGCTAGAAGCCGCAACAGGAGGATTAGGTTCCAAGATGGGCTTAGCAGGAAGAACGTAATTTTAAGGCTTATGGAAACGGATGAAACTGCAGTAACCTGATTTGTTTGTTCATCATTGAGATATTCTGATCACAACGGATGACCTGATAGTCCACCACCTCAGCTTTGTGCCTCGCTCCTTGTGTGGTTCAGTGGATGAAGAGTTGAGTAACCTGACTCCCCGTGGACTGCTCATGCAGGATACACGAAGTTTAGGAATCCTAAGCAGAAATAAGTTTCGTTTCCTCTTCAAAATTTCTGCGATACACTTAGAAGCAAGAGTGTCATATATTACTCATAGAGATTAATTGGTTAATTATGTATGATATTTTGAGGAAACTTCTGAGTAGCGCAGTTGTTTGCCTCTCATGTAACCTTCCTCTTGTCTCTCGCCCACATAGGAAATTGTTGTTTCGGGACTGAGGCAGTTTCTTCATAATAGTGATTTGTTGTGTAAATCAGCTTCATCCAAAAGACAAAATTAATCCCTGGAATGATAAAATTGAGGCCCATGTTGCTGACCGTATTATTTAGATGTCAGGTGTGCCTTCATAGCCATATTGCCATTCATACTTTGAAGTTTTATTACTATTTTCTTTTTTTTTTTTTTTTTTTTTATACAGTGCTGAAGCGTTGTGATCTCTGGAGCTGAAGCAGAGTGCAGTGCCTGTAGGATGCCACAACAGGTGTCCCCATATTCTGTGCTGGATGGCCAGTATGACCTCCATGAGACCATCGGTTCAGGGGGCTTTGCCAAAGTTAAATTGGCAACACACCTGTTGACAGGAGATAAAGTTGCTATCAAAATAATGGACAAGAGGCAGTTAGGGGTAAGGTGTCATCAGTGCTGTCTATTATGAATCTACCTGCCTGTATTTCTGATCTCTCTCTCTCTCTCTCTCTCTCTCTCTCTCTCTCTCTCTCTCTCTCTCTCTCTCTCTCTCTCTCTCTCTCTCTCTCTCTCTCTCTCTCTCTCTCATCCCAAGTGGTGTGAGCTACAATAAAATTTCTAAACAGAACACACACCTTTGCATTATTTTTCTTCTAACTTAACTTCATTAAGTAACATAATTTATACTTATTGTATCACATTCAGTATATTTTAGCTCTTCAAACATTCTTCTGGATTACGTTGCTAATTAGTGTTCACGAGTGTGCAAGCCATGCCAAGGTCAAAGTTCCAAAGGTATCCTGCCTGAATTAATAGATTCTAGCAGTGAGTAGAGAGTGCTGATTATTGTCTTCCAGAAAGTTTGCACTGATTTTTTATATGATCAGAGAAAACTTTCAAATCTTATTTTTTTATTTTCACACACACAAAAAAAAAGAGGCAATAAATTTAGTTGCTATTCCAGGAGGATTTGCCACGCATCTATCTGGAAATTGAAGCAATGAAACAGCTGTCTCATCAACATATATGCAAACTGTACCAAGTGGTGGAAACAGACACCAAGATCTTCATGGTGCTTGAGTATTGTCCTGGTGGAGAGCTCTTTGACTACATAGGTAAGCATGAGATTCGCTAGCACCTATGTTACTTTTCTACATTATTGATCACTAGGATAATTGTCATTATTAATGTTTTGATTGTATCTGCACTTGGAAGATAGATATGTCAACCTTACTCTCTGTTGATTATGTGCTTTCAATCTTTTTTTTTTTTACACTAATTACCCATTTCAGTGTATTGACTTGTCTATATGGCATTCATTCCTAGCAACTTCAACAAGGGGGATGGCTGCTATAGAACTCTCCATTTATTCCTGTCCTGTATTCCCTCTGTATGGTTTAATGCTCTCATTCCCATCATGCTCTCCTTTCTCTCAGGAAGTCAAACATTGTGGTCCCATTTCATTAGAGGCCATCCTCTTTCACCCACTGCATCTGTCATGCTCATACTTTATTAGTTATCTCACTTCCTGCCATTCTGTGTGACTACGTCACTTTCAGATGTGCCTTCCTCCTTCAGCTATATCACATTTAATTTTTTCACCTTTCATATAGAAAATCTCATGCACACTATTTTATTTTGATCATCTTGTTCTTTCTTTGTTGAAGCTCTCAAAGTACCACACCACAGGTATTTAATTATTTGAGTTCAAGACAAACTGAGGAACCGTGAAACCTTAGCATTTTTCATGAATATATAATAACTTTCTCAGCTAAGTGATGTAGAGGTGCACAAGTTTATTTATTTAACAGTATTGCTAAATAACATTTTTCCTACTAGTTGAGAGAGATCGATTGGAGGAAGAAGCATTTTTTATGAATACATAACAATTTTCTCAACTAACTGATGTAGAGGTGCACAAGTTTACTTATTTAACAGTATTGCTAAATAACATTTTTCTTTCTAGTTGAGAGAGATCGATTAGAGGAAGAAGAAGCTCGGGTGTTCTTTCGGCAAATTGCGTCAGCTGTAGCATATGTTCACAACATGGGATATGCCCACAGGGATCTGAAACCAGTGAGTGTGTTCTTGTATTATTATTATTTTATCTCTATTAATGTCCATCATACCATAGAGATTAGCTTCTTTTTAACAAATTACATATAATAACCTAAAGGCATCTTTATCTCTATCTGTTATTTGCTCCAAAGAAATTTTCACAAGGGATAACCACAATAGAAGCCACTTATTCCTGTCTTACATTGCCTCCTTGCAGAGTTAGTTATCTCATTATCCTAGCTGCTCTTTCTCTTGTGTACTCTAGCACTACAGATAAACACATAATTTCTTCCCATACCATGCCTCCTTACGGTGAGGAAGGAATAGTGCTTGATTGTAGATTACTTGGAATGAATCTAGAGAAAATAACAAAAAGGGAAAGAAGTGAATAGAGAGCAGTTAAGAACATACATAAGAAATAAGGGAAGCTGCAAGAAGCGACCAGGCTTACACGTGGCAGTCCCTGTATGAAACACACCTACCTATTTCCATCTGCTATTCCCATCCATAAACTTGTCTAATCTTCTCTTAAAGCTCTCTAGTGTCCTAGCACTAACTACATGATTACTGAGTCCGTTCCACTCATCTACCACTCTATTTGAGAACCAATTTTTTCCTATCTCCTTCCTAAAACCCTGCATCCTTTGCCAGTCCACTCCTTAGAGGTACCTTTTTAATTCTTCAAAATTTGCTCTCCTAAAGTCAGGTATTTTACTAGTGTTTTTGTTTCTAACTGTTTCTTCCCATTCTAAATTGTACCTAATAGTTGTGAGTGGGTGAGGAATGAGATGGCCCTGCGATCTCCAAGGGAGCCACCACACATCAATAGTTTCACACAAGTGTGGTAGGGGAGGGTACTTGCTGTGAATGAAGCCTTGTTCTGGACCAAACTGTTCAGGCTGTGTGATTGATCCCTGTAAAGTGAGGGCAGGAGTATTTTCTCTTCTCTGTCAGGGGCCAAGAGGCTAAGAGAGTGGTGTAAGTGTGAATGTGAAAGTTATCTGCCTTGTCTTGGCAATCCTCCTTTTTGGGGAGACAGCCTTTGTATATGTATGTAAGCAACTAAAAGTACTTTTTATCTTGAAACCAGAATGGATAAATACATAAACCCTTTGGCTCCACCACTTATAAAAGATAAAACTTATTTATCTAAAAAAAACCTTGCTTAGGATGTATATTTTTATTGGTGTACTGTCAAGATCACCTGAGGAAAGCAGGGTAGGATTAGTAGACTATGAGGCACAGTTGCACTTCATAATACCACTGATACAGCTAAACCTCTTTGGTAACTACATATACTCTGACTGCACCAAATGTGTAATAGTATCCTTATTAATTGTAAAGCCATCTTGTTTACATTAGCTGGAATCTGAAAATTTCAAACGTATATATATTTTATCTCTGATATAGGAAAATTGATCTTATGCTAATATTGCTCATGTCAGTAATGCTGTATTATGTATTTTGTAGAGCTATACCTTGAGGCAAAAAATAGGTAAGTGTTTATCCTTTAAAAACTTAATTCATACTTGTTAACAGCATCATCTGTATAAAACATGTTTATACATTAAAGCTGCAATGTTTTTAATGTCAAAACTTAGCTTCTCATCGTGAATTTATTTGCATGATACTTGTGGCTCGTCACATGTTGCTCTTTCATGAAATGTTACAGCTTTTCCTGATTGACTTTAAGGGCATGGATGATGTCCTCCTTTTAAAGTGAATTTCAGCCTGGTGTGCAGATAGATCAGATTTTTCTGTAAGTTGTGTTCTTACCCAGGTTAGACATTTTAACACTTAGAAGTATTTAGATTTCTTGTGTAACTCTGATATTATTACTTAGAGATATAGTGTTTCATGTTACTGTGACAGTTTTAAATGCATTATTAAGGGCAATGTTTCCAAGAACAGACACTGTCCGACAGATTTTCAATCCATTTGGCAAGAATGCAGTTTTCCTATTCCTAACTAAGGATTTGTCAGATTTTCTTCCTCACAGCAATCATCATTGCTCTTGCTAAAATATAAACTACTGAAATTAATAGAATTGCTACATCTTTGAGTACTGTTTGTGAATTGATGCATTTCCTATAAATCAAACTGAGCATCTATTTCCATTAATGTTGAAAATACTTCATATCAGTATAGTAGCATAGGCTGCTCATCTCTGATGTTGATATAAGAAAACATCATTTTGGAGCAAAAAAAAAAAAGGGCACAGCCTGAGTAAATCTACTCTCCAGATGCACTCTGCATGTTGAAGTAAAGTGGTTTGCTGTTAACTTAAAAGTTCACTCTTTTAATTAAATCCTGTAGTTTTTCAGTATAGGTCTTTGGCAGTATCACATTGATTTATACTAGCTTTTTCCTCAGATTCCCCTTAATTGTCATGAAAAGTGACAATTTGGCAGAAATAGATAGATAGAGCAATATTGGTAATGTCTTTGTGTAGTATCTCTCAGGATTCACTTTTTCACCACAATCATAGCCAATGCATTATAGAATTTGTTTATGAAGGGGCTTGTAGTCAGGCATCTTGAGATGGGAAAGTTTCATGTATGACTGTCACTTTAAGGATTCTCTCTCTCTCTCTCTCTCTCTCTCTCTCTCTCTCTCTCTCTCTCTCTCTCTCTCTCTCTCTCTCTCTCTCTCTCTCTCTCTCTCTCTCTCTCTCTCTCTCTCTCTCTCTCTCTCTCTCTCTCTCTCTCTCTCTGTATAATATGTTTTATTTACTTATTTATTTATATATATTTTTTATATATTTATTTTTTATTTTATTTAATTTAAAAAAAATTTAAATTTTTTTTGTTATTTATATTTTTTTATTAATTTATTTGATTTTTAATGTATTTTCTCATTTCACTCAGTAGAATGTATACATGCTTATTAATTCTCCTATCTTGCTCACTAAAGAACCTTTCCATATTCATGTTGGTGCTGATTGTTTCACCATGCAATAACAATGGGATACCCACAAAAGTTGACTACTCCATACTGTTCAAATTGATAGTGTCTGGTGGAGGGTTGTTCACAAAAGCTTTAAGGAAAAGTCAGTTGAGCAATGCTTTCCCAAGGCATTTTTATTTAATTATGAAATGAAAAACTATGAAAATAAAAGTAGTTAAGCACACCATTGGAGAAACATTTATTTATCTAGACAAAAATAAGATGTATAATTCAAAGCCTATTACTTCATCCACAATCTTTTTCCAGGAGAACCTTTTGCTTGATGATGAGCAGCACCTAAAGTTGATAGACTTTGGATTGTGTGCTAACCCCATGGGTGGTTTGGATCAACATCTTGCCACCTGCTGTGGCTCTCCAGCCTATGCAGCACCAGAGCTGGTATCTGGCAAGCAGTACTTGGGTAAGTCAGTGAGAAAATTTTTCATGTTCATGCTGTATACAGATGTTTAGTTATAAGAGAAAAGAAGGTAATTTGCATATGCATCAGTTTATAGGAACGTATCCACTATCAGTACTTGAAAATTGTATCAGAGTAATCATATTTTGAATCAAAATTGTATTTAAGTATCTATATGAACAAGTCTGTAAGTGCCAAATAGAAAGAGAATTGATGAAAGTCAGGGTGTTGCAAATCCTGAGATGGATCAACCACTTCGCTCCGGATGCTTAAAAAAATGCTCATTGCTCATATGCTGCATAGGCCCGCAAGTGGTAACGTATCTAATTTCTAATACTATTTCTCTCTCTCTCTCTCTCTCTCTCTCGAGAGAGAGAGAGAGAGAGAGAGAGAGATAGACACACACACACAGACACACATATGTAAAAAAAAAAAGTAATTGATACGCATCCACTACCTTCATTCATCAGCAATTGTCATAATACGACCTTCCCAGCCACATAAGCACACAAACACACACACACACACACACACACACACACACACACACACACACACACACACACACACACACACACACACACACACACACACACACACACACACAAAGAGAGAGAGATAGATGTAGGGAGGAAGGAGGGATAGGAGGGTAAGAGGGGAAGGAATAAACCAGGGGAAGGAGAGGAACTGTGCTCCCTGCACTGTTTCTCCTTCCTGGGTAGAGAGAGAATGTAGGCGAGAGGGAGGGAGAAGAGGGTAAGAGGGCAAGGAATGAACAAGGGAAGGGGGGAACTGTACCCACCCCCCAAACAGTCTCCCTTTCCTGGTGGAGGGGGAATAGGATGAAGAGAAGGATATGGGGACAGGGAAGATAAGGGAAGGACCATATGGGGGAAAACTATGATGTTAGGCTCTGTCAATGAGACTTCCTCATTCTGGATAGAGGGTGGGGCATGGGATAGCTCATTTACATGACTGGTGGGAACAGGGAGGATGGGAAGGACAATAGATCCTCAAGAACATATACAAAGTCTGTCAAGACAAGTCAAGATAGGATACGAGATTGCTCAACAACTAAAATAGAATCCATTCATGATACTTATGGAGGTGTCATCATATAATCCACTGGTGCTTCATGACGCCTGTGTAGGTGTCATCATATTGAAGGGGTCAAGAGTGGAAATGTAACTAAGATCAATGTAATTAAAGAAAGGAGATAATTATGACATGAAGTGGCTGGTTAATCTGTATAGCTTTGTATTAGAGTATTGGACTTCACTGCTTGAATGGTACAGCTTATTTTGTCGAGCTATCCTCAGTTTTTGCCATAGTTTTGTACTCTAATAGCATGCTCTTTGATCTTCCAGGCTCTGAGGCAGATATCTGGAGCATGGGAGTGCTACTATATGCTCTGTTGTGTGGCTTCCTTCCATTTGATGATGAAAATCTGGGAGCCCTTTATAGAAAGATTCAGGTTAGTACATGAAAACTTGAAAATAAGTACTGTTCAGTGTATGTGATAAGTTTGTATACAGTCTTGAACATAACATAGAACATTATATGAGGTGAAAAAAAAAAATCATAGAGTTTTCTTCTTTTTCATACACTATGCTGATACTCCCCGTCAAAGAGGAATACCTAAGACAAGTCATTATAAGAGTAGACACAAAGAATAGGATTCTCTAGTCCCTTCACTCTGAAGTATGTCCCTTTTAATCACCTTTTGTGATATGCAGAAAATAAAGTGTCAGTATTCTATCACTCACCTTGATGTCATTTAAATATTTTTCCGTTAAGGAACCTAACCATGAGAGGAATGTACTGATGGGAAAAATTAGTCCCTCCAGGAAAAATCATTGTGCTTGTTCTGCCTTCTGCCTGTGGTTTTCTAGTGAGAAGAACTAGATGGTTTTAGGCATATCACTAAGCTCCAACTTGTGTACTAAAAATATAATGCTGTCTTTCTCTTCAATTACAGGCTGGTGTCTATGAAAACCCTGAGTGGCTGACTGCAGGAAGCAAAGACCTGCTGGCTGCCATGCTTCAAGTGGATCCCAAGAGGAGGATTACAATTTCTCAGCTCCTGATGCATCCCTGGTTGACTGGTGGATCTTCCTCTGCAAATGTTGATCCCTCCTCCAAATACAAGGTTAGCACATATACATATATTTGCATTCAGATAGCAATATACATATATCTGTATATGCACATGCATGCATGCAAGTACACACACACACAGTCACTGTACCAAATAAAAAATAAAATGAATAAATAAAATTATAGTAATAATAAAATAGCTGTATAAAAAACAACAAATTATTAAGAAAATTAGGTAAGATGCAAACAATTCTAACCAGATTGGCATCAGTCTGACATAATTGTATGAGGAAGACATCATTAACAAATTAAACACCTGACACAATAAACAATAGGAACATAACAAGTGGGTGTTCACTTTCTTCTCAGTTCCCATTGTTTGTTTAGTTAATTTGCAGGCGAATGCTCTTGACAAAGTATATATCTGCATATCACTTCAACCTTTCAAGGATAAAATAGCTCACACAGGGAAGCCACAGAATGCCAGACTTCTGATCTCTAAAATTTTTTATTGGGGAAGAGCAAACTTAGTATTGTTCAATGCCCCAAAAACTCATTTCCTCTATCTATCATCTTAACACAACCTTCCAGATAACTATGCCCTCTTCAGTGACACTCAACTGTACCATTCCTCTACATTGAAGGTCCCCAGTCAGTTCTTTACTAATAATCTAACCTAGAAACTTCACATATCTCTAGCTAATACATCTATGAAGTTAGGCATTTTGAGTCTTCCCCACCAGTTTTTCTCAGCTCCCCAAGCTGCTAACTCTGTACAGGGACCTTATCCATCCATGTAAAGAGTACACTTCACATGTATAGGGAGGTTCCACTCATACTCCTCTTTAAGACAGGGTGGAATCAAAAGCATTTCATCTTATCAACTTCTCTCCTCTGACTGTCTTCAGCCTCTTTCTCATCACCACAGTATTGCATCTCTTGCTATCTTCTACTGCTATTTTCACACTGACTGCTTGCTAACTGCATCTCTTCTCTCCTTCTGGCATCCTTGCTGTATACAACTTTCTACTTTCTCTTGCTCCTATTCTGTTCACCTCTATTACAAGCATTACTAGTATTCTCGATCATTCATTCCTATTTCTGGTAAACTCTGGAAGTCCCTTCCTGCTTCTGCATTTCTTCCTTTCTGTGACTTGAACTCTTTCAAGAAGGAGAGTTCAAGACACTCATCTCCATTTTTCAGTAATTCTTTTGGCATTTCTTTGGGTGACTGGCATTATAATAGCCTCCCCCCCCCAGTTTGAGAAAATGCACTGAAATGTATTCCCATTGAAAAGTGTGTAAAACAAAATTTAATATTGCACATCTGCAACCCTCTGCTGGCATTATATACGAATGAACAAAGCAGGAGGCTTTGTGAATATTTCCCAATTTTCCCAAACCTGAAGAAAGAGCTATATAAAGGTCTTCAAGGCATGGAACCCCAAGCTAAGCAGTAAAAGAAAGCAAATTGGGGAGAAGATGAATCTCTCCAGCTTGCAATGTTGTATTGGGACAAAGTCCATATACTGAGAAAAAAATTCAAGAATGTCGATGTATCTAATCAAAAGAAAAATGATTTATAGAAGAAGGCAGCCGACAGCCTAACAGAGCAGAGCAAGGCTAGGGTTTGTTTTTGTTTAGAAAACTGATCATACTGCACATAGTTTTACACCATCTTCGTCCATCCATCTTTTTCATGAAAATGTACAAAAACACCTGGTGGGAATTTTATTTTAGGTTTAGTTTTGCACTTGAAGAAGATGGTACCTTATTACTGGTAATACATTTGAGGTATTTTATTAATTGTACTGGTATATCACCGTCTCAGTTGTCTGTTGCTCACTGACCTAAACTTCACCACAGATGGTTTGGTAGTTTGTGTATTGTATTATACCACTGATATCAGCTAAAACCACTAAATTTAAACTGAAATTTGGAGGTCGTTTTACCCACTAAAATACACAATACTTTTTTTTTCAGCTTTGACTAAAATTTATTGTGGAAGCTTGTTGAGCAGCAGAATGTGACGTGGTGTTCTTAACTATAATGCCATTTGATAATTTTACTGCTTTGCAAATAACTTTTTGTTACAAGTATGCATGCTCTCCATATGTCTATTCATAAACTACTAAAACTTGGTATCCATTGTGTGCATGCATATACATAGGAAAATAATACACAAATTACTAGAACAAATGTAAACATTTGGTGTCATGTCATTTATTCTCATTGAATTTATTTAAGATATGAAGCACCTCATGAAATATTCATTTGTACAATGCTCTGTATGACACATTCTTTAATGCTTGGCAGCAACTAATATAAGTCATGGAGATGATGAGGTGAATTTAATGAAAACTAAACTAATATTGGTTTTCCAATTTACAACCCAACCCCATCCACCACTACCACTAGGACCCAGAGGTGAGCCCAGTGCCCTGTTATTCAATGGTTCTCTTGTAGTTAGTTATTGCCTTTGATTCTCTGATAGATGGTCTCATTCTTAATGGATTTAGTTGATCTTGTAGATGCCCTCTGTCTTAATGGATTTAGTTATCAACTGATCTTTATATAGATGCATTCAGTCTTAATGGATTCAGGTAACGAGCAATTATGCTTATTTTCACTAACACTATTGTATATGTCAAGGAACAGGATATCATTTTGGTGAACTAACTGCATTGTGTCATGATAAAAAATTCAATCAGAAGCTTATTGCCAGTGATAGTGAGTGAAAGTGCCTTTAGGGATAGTTGTAAGAGTTCTTCTTAGAGAAGGATGTTTGATTTACAGTCATGCTTGTTGCTTCGCTGCATTTTCTTGACTATATTGTATTCTTTATTCTGTGTATATACTTAGCTAATGGCCATCTTAAAGGTGAGATCAGTGAGATGTGGTATCTACATGCATGCATTCACATTTGCAAACATTTTCTTATATTGTAGCCTTCAAGGTTCTAGATGAGAGAGGACCAGGTCTTACCACCTACACTTTGCTGTGATTACTTGCACAGCTTGAACAGCTATTTCTTTACTAGGATTTAACAACTGTGTTGTTTTTCCCCTATACCTTAATTGACTAAAATAAATGGTCTATCCCCATTCTTACTTTCTTTATAAGTTTCAGTAATATATGGTTTATAGAGCTTTATTTTGTATTTTTGCCTTGTAAGGTCTGCTGCCATCTTTTAATATTTTCAGGAGTGAATCTTTAATAACAAGCTTTTCCTTGCAAATGAAAGGTACACTTTATTGTACTTGTCAAGTGTGAGAAATGGTATGTTTTATGGTAGTTAAAATTCTGTTATTGAATGA
Organism: Scylla paramamosain; assembly: GCF_035594125.1. NCBI lineage: Eukaryota > Metazoa > Arthropoda > Malacostraca > Decapoda > Portunidae > Scylla > Scylla paramamosain. The sequence goes on along the minus strand of NC_087171.1, from coordinate 12,381,098 downwards.
ATGGAGCACTAAAGTGATTGTTGTGAATGTACAGTGCTACTCAGATTGCTCAGCAAATGAAGAGTTGAATAAATTTGAGGTTGAAAGTATAAATGAAATAATGAGAATGTACAGTTTGCATTGGGGTTGTTAATTTGGGGAGAGATTTTCTGAATGACTAATTAAAGTGTGGTAAAAGGTTTGAAGTGAAAGTTAGACTGCTGATAGCAGTCAAGGAAGACATTATACTGTTTTTGAGAAAAGACACAGCAATTCATAGAATTGAGAATAGGCACAAGTTAAACATAGGTGTTATAAGAAGTAATATAAGAACATATATTTCTTTGTAGAGGTACTCCAGTTAACATTACCTCAGCCTCCATACTAACTCACTATCAACAACTTAGACCCATGGTGTGGACGAAGACGTCATAACTGAAGTGGCAGTACATCAGGGCAAGTCCCGTGTAGCTGTGCGGCAAGCAGTCTTACGCTGGTCCTATGACTACCTTACTGCCACCTACTTCCTACTGCTTGCACAGAAAATGAAGGGAAATCCGTTACGGCTTCTTCCCAAAGCAACTCCAACTGACGAGAAATCTGTAAGAATTGTTTTCTCTTTCTATTTTTTATGGTTGACAATTTCAATATAGTCTTGTTTCCAGTGAGTAAATGTCATAAGATGAAAGTCAGATTGGGTTAACCCTAAACTGAAGGTGTAGTAAGGAAGTAATTTCTTGCATTTGTATTTCTTTTGACTAGTAATCACATTTTACAGATTTCCCTAAACCCATGAGCAGCATACATGGTGTAAATGTTTCAGATACATCGAGTTCCAGCCAGGTGTCTCATAGATCAACTGAACCAAGAAAAACATGATACTTCTATCAATGCAAGAAAAGGATCTGATAATCTTCGAAATTCTCCTCGAGGGTTGCATACATCCCTTGAAGGGGGATTGAATGATGTTGATCTACTATCCATTTGCAAAGTTACTCCTGTTGAACAAATAGTGGAGAAAGTTGTAGGTAAGACAGCAGCATAAGGAATGGTATTCTGTACCTGTTGTATTTGGAAGTTGACGATTTCACCCAGTTCATCTTATCATCTTTGTTATTACATAGAGAGATAAGATTCTTATGGGTTCTTTCACCTGCTTACCAACCACATACCTGAAAACAAGTAACTTACCTGCTGATTCCTATGAATTCTAGGGTCTTCCTTAAGATTTCATCCCTTGTTTTTATTTTTATTCACTTATCACTACTCTTTCACTTCAGCTCATTTCATGCACACATTCTCATTCCCTCACTGCACTACCAGACCAGCACAATCTTATGGCTTCCATTGTTTCACAAAGTGTCAGTCCTAATTCTTTATGTTGTATACTAACTTTTGGATTAGTTTCAAAATAGTCTTATACACATACCTCACCATGTTCTTGTTATTGTCATGTAGAATGGGCATTTAGTACTGCATTTCCTACTGCAAACATACAAGAAAAGCAGGCTGGGGAGGGGAGCACAATGGATGCAGGTTACCAGTGTCAGCCCATCTGGGTTATCTGTCAGTTGTTCACGAAACTGAAGAGCAAAGATGTCAAGGTCTTTCTATGATGAGATAATTTTGCATAACTGCCTTGTAAGTAATTAGGCAACAGGAGGTATTGCAATAACCCATTGTTTAAAATACACAAGTAATATGTAATCATGTTATTCCCTTTCTTTCTCCTTTCCATTCCTTCTGTATCTTTAGAAAGGGAAACATAAGTGAATTAAATAAAAAAAAATGGACAAACTTTCCAAAACACCATGATTTCTTAATAATTGAGTCACTGTACTTACCTTTACAGCCTAATTTCTTGCTAATTTCAGCCCACAATTTATCAGTTACACTTCTATTGTCATGTTACTTCTGCCTTTTATCCTATACTGGTGGACTTTCAAAGACTCATGATCAGGAGTTCCACACTCATTTCCACAAGTGGATTGATGGCGAGAATAATTGTTGGAGGATGCAGGAAAACACACTGGAGGCCATTTTTACTGTATGTGTGTAGATTTGTTTACAGGGCTTACTTCTTAACAGCGGGTTTGAACCTGCTTGAAAGACCTGCTTTCACTGTTCACCCTTACTCATGGTGAATATTATCTGTATGAAACATTGAACTAGACTATTTCCTTAAGGATCAACACCTTATCCTTACAGAACTTTACCGTTACAGATATCATGGGTAAGGATTATGAAAGTACATCTTCTGTGTTTAAGTTTATTAAGCTATGTTTTGCATCTCATAGGGAAGCGGTCGCCATATCAGGAAACAGATGATGACCTAGGCCTCACACCCCTTAAGTCTCCCAGAAAACGCAGACCTCCCTCCACCAGTGATGAGGAGAAGGAAAACTTTATCCAACCACGTGTTCCATCCTCAGCAAATAAGTCTCGGGTCAAGATTACTCCAACTACTCCCTGTAAGAACTTTTTATTGTACATGGTTACAGGTATCTTCTTCCCTAGTTTTCATAGATTCACAACTGTTTGTATGACTCTCTCTCTCTCTCTCTCTCTCTCTCTCTCTCTCTCTCTCTCTCTCTCTCTCTCTCTCTCTCTCTCTCTCTCTCTCTCTCTCTCTCTCTCTCTCTCTCTCTCTCTCTCTCTCTCTCTCTCCTGTGCCATCATTAAATCTCACTGATATAATAGGCATACAGTTAGTTTTAAAGTATATAAATAACATTCTTCTTGACCAGGTTTATTTTTGTTTCTGTATTTGGTGTTTTATGACATTTCTTTTGTATGAGTGTGTATGTGTGTATGAGTATGTGTGCTTGTTTATAGGTATTTTTTTCAATTTATTTTTTTTCATTATTCTCCTTGCAGATATAAGAACATTTATATCCACATGTATTTATTTTGCTTCATTTTGTTTTATCTTATTTGTTTATTTTTAATGGTTTTATTCTGTTCATTTTATTTTTTTTTATAAGTCTTGGTATCTTTGTCAAGCTGCGACCCTGGTTCTGCAGGATAACAGACTACATGTTAATGGATGAGGGAAATGTATAGTGCAGCACAAATGCAAGAGGAATTCATCAGTGTGATATCCTGGAATTATTTCAACCTTGACCATCCTTACAGCAAGTCTAAGAGGAGAACAAGGCATTAACATCATGAAAATAAGCATCAGCGGAAAGAACTGCTTTTCTAGTAATTTGTGGTGTTTCATCAGTATGATATCAGGATTACTTCAGCCTTGACCATCTTTACAACAATTCGTAGAGGAGAGCAAGGCATTTAACATAAAAAATAAGCATTAGTGGAAAGAACTTTGCTTTTCTAATGATTTGTGGTGTTTCTTTTTTTCCTTTCAGTCCCTGACAAACTTTCACCCTCCAGGTCAATGGATAGTGGCCTCAATGAATATGCAACTCCCTCTAAATCAAGGTAAGGATTGATCTTGTGAACATTTTTATTGCATATACCTATGTATAAATTAATGTTATATAAAAAAAAATTAAAAGTCTTGCATCTTGAAAATTGATTGCCTCCAACATTGTTTTTTTCTTTTTTGGTATGTGCATCAGCAGTAGTTATGCTTTCCTAGTAATTTTAGTAGTTGTACAAGCGTAGTTATATATTTGTATTCAGCTGACATCAGTGGCTGTATAATGCATTGAAGGATTGCTTACCATTCATAATTCTTGTCCATTATTTTGCAGATATTTAGCACCGCCAGAAGACTGGGGCTGGTCCTCAAATCGTACTCCTCTGTCATCAAGGAAGGTCTTTGGCAGTATTGAAAAGCACCTAGATAAGATGAAAAATATGCTTACCCCACGGAAAAAGTTGCAGCCTGACAGTGGGCCTTCAATTGTGGAGAGCAAAGTAAGAGTTTGAGAACTTTCTTTCCTATAGTATTTCAAACTCACGATGACCCACCAGGTGTTGTCCGCTTTATTGCCACATATTGAACCAAACATTCACTATAAACTGGTAACTGTCCACTAACCAGGGTATATTAGCATGAAATGTTCTAAATACCTTTTGATTTTTGCATTAGATAGTAAGTGATATGAATAATTGTTATATATATAAAGAAAAGAAGATACTTCATGAAAAAATGTGGCATATCAGGTCAGTTGACGTTGCCACCTGCTCCCGACCCAGAATCTAACGGGAGTGGGTGGGGGAAGGGTCGCCTCGACACAGGTGTGCGACTGAGTCATTCACCTCTTGGTAGCCAGGATGGAAGGTCACATTTGTTATACTTTTGTATTCCATCATATATATCACTTAAACATATCAGGAAAAATAAATATCAGAGTTTCATTCTCTCTTATAAGCACGTGTGGGTGTCTTGATTCTTATAACAAAGTCATACATGCAAATAAAGAGAACGGTTGTCTCCGTTTTCTGAGGGGGTGGGTTAGATTTGGCACCGCCGCTCCTTGAAGCGACCAACACCTGGTGGGTCATCGTGAGTTTGAAATACTATAATGAAGTTTAATATTTCACTTCATAGTACTGAAATAAACTTCATCCATAAAATTACTTGAAAAATTGTAGAAGTCGCTTTAAGTAATGGTTGTATTAGGAAGTAATAGTATCATAGGTAACTACATTGTATGGGTGTGATGCCAGAAATATAGGAATGGGATGAGAGGAGATTGAATATATGGGAAATCAGGTGTATAGAAAATATGTGGAGTGAAAATGGCATCACTAGACAAAAATGTGATGAGCATGAGCTTGAAGGATGAGTTGAATGGCCTGGAATAGGTAGCTGATGAATATAGAGGGAATGCAATCATAAAAGCTGATGATGATAATGATAGTGATAGCTATGACAGATGACTAAAGCACATCATGCATCAGCAGCAATGATTGGCATTTTTGTTTCTCTAAATTTATTATTCTTTCTTCTCTGCAGAATCTGTACAATGTCAGCACCACAGGGAGCAGAAACCCAGACCAAGTTCTTCACGATTTGAGGCGCGCATTACTTAACAAGGGCATCCTCTGCAATCAGAAAGGGTAACCACACAATTATTCAAGTATGGTTATATTGCATAGTCTGCACTCACTGATCCTAGAGATGTTTTTCCTTGTTTGCCTGATGTTTGTTGATATTTATATATATTTTGTTTTTGCCACCTCAAAGATAATAAGTTTCTATTTCTCTCCAATGGCAGATTACCTTATAATTACATTTATATTTACAATTTCAACATTTCTTATGCAGATGTCATTCTTTAGTTTAATTATAGACACAGTTTGAGATTTCTTCTGTTTCAGGTATGCATTGCGAGGAAAAGTGCGTGATGATGTTGGTGGAGCAAAGTTGAACTTTGAGCTGGAGGTCTGTCGAGTGCCGCACCTTGATGTAGTGGGCATACGCCGCAAGCGTCTCAAGGGTGATGCTTGGATCTACAAGCGTGTGTGTGAGGAAGTGTTGCGTTTGGCTCAGAATTCCTCAGCAGCTACCCCTAACACCTCTCATGGAATCCCAAAGAGCACCATTGGAACACCAGTTGTTACTTAATGCTCGTCATAATTATAAGGATATCATGATGTGTCCTGGTGAGCAAAATGCATCTTGGTTCTTTAGATCACTGTAAAAGTGCAGTAGTAACTCTTATCAGAATCTTATCTAAAATATTATAAGATGAGATCATTCACTTATTTGTAACTTTTTTTCATATACATTAGACAAATTATATTTGTAGGAAAGATGGGATTAACTGAGAATATCTACAAAGATAATGTCATGAAATTTCAAATTCTGAGTAGGTTATATCTGTTTATGTTAAATGCAGATGCATCTAGCCAGTATTTTCATGGACTCACTGACATTGTATATAGGGTATGTACATGGTATTACCTAGTTTGTAGTGAAGTCACATATTTTTAGTTATTTTTGGATTAATTCCTAAGTATTGTATATACGTGCTAAGTTTAGGATCTAGTTTTAGGCTGCTGATTTTCTCTGCTCATGCTTCCCATAACTTTAGTCACCCACATCATATGTAAATAAATCAGAAATGCTGTTTATGGATGAGCTTCGATAGTGATCTTAACCATCTGAAAAGCAGAATGATATGATAGAATACTATACTTGACCTCTATGCAAATGGTGAGGGAAATGTACTGACACTCATAGTGTAAAGAAGAGTAACTGACTCAGGTGCACGTTCCCCCCCCCCTCTCTCTCTCTCTCTCTCTCTCTCTCTCTCTCTCTCTCTCTCTCTCTCTCTCTCTCTCTCTCTCTCTCTCTCTCTCTCTCTCTCTCTCTCTCTCTCTCTCTCTCTCTCTCTCTCTCTCTCTCTCTCTCTCTCCACCACCACCACCACGGAACGTAGTGGTAAGCACCCTCGGCTCACAACCAAGAAGGCCCAGGTTCGAATCCTGGGCGCAGCAAGGCAAAGGGGCAAGCCTGTTAATGTGTAGTCCCTGTTCACCTAGCAGCAAGTAGGTACAGGATGTAACCCGAAGGATTGTGGCCTTTCTGTCCCAGGGTGTGGTGTGTGAGTGGTCTCAGTCCTACCCAAAGATCAGTCACTATGAGTTCTGAGCTCTTTCCGTACAGTAACAGCTGGCTGGGTGACCAGCAGATGACTGTAGGCAAATGACACACATACTCAGTTCTTATGTCCTTCAGTTTTCACTGACCACTTACTGCAAAGTTCAGCGGAGCAGCATATCTGGGTCTCTTCATGTGGCTAATGCCAGAACCAGTTTACTCCTGCTATATCTTAATAGACTGATCCCTTTCCCATATCTGATCTGATCACTTGATTGGACCAAATACATTACAGTAAATTCAAATGTAATACTTAGATTTTAGTAATACATAAAGTAAGACAATGAAGTCTCATTTACCAATGGCACATACTTAATGTTGCTGCACTTCCCTTTTAATGCTTATCATGCTAATGGACAATTCCACTTTCATAATAAATATGCCAATAACAGACCAATGTAGCTATTAGTAATTTTTGTTTTCACCTCTTTGGTCCTATTGTTGTGCATGTTTTATTTCTTTGGTCAAGCTTGATGGTTGGCCTTCAATCTACTATGATGCTTTTTAATCCAAATCTTGGTGTTCCTGCATAATCCCTACTCCTTCCCTATCCCTTTCATATATTTTATATACTTTTTGTCACTTTTGCATGCTTATTTATTGTACTCATCAATATATTCACTAATGATGGAATTATATACTACATGTAATTTAAACAGTAAGGTGCAGTAAATATTGTGATACTGACCTTTAAACATGTTGACTATTTTTTGAACATTCACTTTCATTTCCCACATTATTTCTTAATTGTTATATTGTAGTTTCATATGAAATTAATTCCTTTGATCATATAAGTATCAAGTCCCAGATTAGAGAAATTTTGCTACATTTTGAGTTCTAGATTCTTGCTAGCTGAGTGAAATGTTCAAGACTGAAAATTGAAATGTGGTAGGGAAGTGGGAGGCTTTTCAGAGTAACTGGTGCAGAAGGTGTTGCAAAACAAAACTGCAATACAGTAATATATATAAACCATAATGTTTTCACAAAATTTGTGCATGTGCATCTCATTTATTTCCTTCAATTATTTTCATGTAAAAACTTGAAAGCTCCTTAACAACACTATATATTACAGAAATATCCATATGATTTACTCATGCTGAATTTAGCACTTATAAGGATTGAGCAGTATTACTAAATTTTTGTTTTTATATTTGTTTTTCCACTAAGCTGTCTTTCAAAAAATAAATCCTAACTAGGAGGCCAATTTAGTTTTGAAAATATCTTGATACTCCTCTCCTGAAACAGTTAAATATTGTTAGAAGAGAGAAAACACAAGCAGGCAGAGATCCAAAATTTACCTTTGAAAGAGAAGAAAGAGTGCAGATGCTACTTTATTCATGTATTAATTAGACGGACAGCATAGGGTCTTGTACAGGAAGAATGTGGGAAGGAAGGAAATATGACAATAAATTCAGATAAGCAACAATCATAGAGATACTGGTAAAAAATACAGTTAAAAGAAACTGATAGGGTGAAAAGCCTTTGACTCAACCCTACTTTGCAAGCTTGAGTAGAATTTTCTCCATATATGGGAACTGTACTCTATAAAAGGAGGGATGAGACCCTTGAATAGAATAACTATTTCTTGACAACAAAAATTAGCGGAGACAATACAGAACACTTAAATTTACAGAAGTATTAATGAGATGTGAAGTTTTCAATTGATATCTTTAGAAAAGTATATAGTTCATGCATGTGTATTGTCAGGGTAAAGGATAACTTAGTGTCACTGAAGGAAAAGGATTAGTTATCTGGAAGGTTGCAGTGAATAAGTGGTGGTAAATTTTGAAATCAAGGACATGGACACACAAGCATGTTAAATAATTGTGTGCATAAAAGCAACAGACAATTTTGCTTAAAAGAACACCAGAAGGAAATAGAAAAGGGACTGCTGTCAGTCACACAACCTGAATTCAGTGAAAAACAGGTGAGGCTTGGAGGAAGTGAGGTAATGTTCAACATCTAAGACTGCAAATATTGCAAAAATTAATGTAGAAAGTTATATCTATGTATTTCATATTAAAATACACAAAAAACTATAGGAGTCTTCTTCAGTTCTTCAAAGCACCTAGGAAACTGGTATTTTCCAACACATTCCTTTTGCGCAGATCCCTGGGAGCTTCAAAACCTTAAAACTACCTCGGTCTGCAAGCTTTCTAAAGGCTTGCGAGAATCACAGTCGGGCAGCAGGGCGAAGTGAAAGACACATCCACTTGCAGACAGCAATGCAAACATGTTAGGTGAAAACAAGCCGATGTGCACCTACTGTTTTCAATAAAATCTTGAACATACAGAATTATCTGCATATAAGTCAGTCATGAGTGGAAACAATTATTAATACTGTAGTGTGAATTGTTTCAAATCAAGTGAATAGTAACATTTGCTTATAATGAATGTGGAACAGTCAAGCCTTCCAGTGGCATGTGGCATTCTGGCAGGGCAGGTAAAAGTGTCTGAATGGCCTTCCTGTCTTGGGCCATGACTTCCAACACGTCATTGTGTTTTGGTACAATGCCATAGTGCAGTGTGAGGTCATGAATGATACAACCAATTCACACTAAAATACTCTGCAGAGTGGCTTGTATTTGCAAAGGTGATGAAGTAGGACAGGTCTGAAGTGATACACAGGATAGAACATTCCTTTAACATGGTGGAATCTGAGGACCAGGGCAAAGGATTTCACTCTCGCCTCTTTGAATGACTTGTGATCTGAACGGCTGCTAGACGTGCTACCTACATCACAGCAACTCCTACATCAGCCTTGGAGTCCCCATCTGGGGAGGGGACCATAAATATCCCCAGGATGGACTCTTCTAGTATCAACCCTAAGTGTTTTGACACCCATCTCAATTTTTAATTCATTAACTTCTGCAACATTTGTGGTCTTGGATCTAATTTTCAATCTGTAGAACACCACCTCTCCTTCACTAAGCCTCATTTTCTTTTCCTCACTGAAACACAGATGTCTGAGTCAACTGATAATAGTACCTTTTCTGTTCCCTCCTACTTTCTTTATCCTCATTTTCAATCCAAAGCTGGATGTTGCATCTATGTGCGCAACAACTTATCCTGCTCTCGTGCTCACGCTCTTGAATCTTCTGAGTTTTCCACCATCTGGCTATGACTATAGAGTCACTCTCAAACTAAATTTATCTGTGCTGTATACCTCTCACCTAACTCCTCTGACTATATGAAATTCTTTGACTTCTTAACTTCTAAAATGGAGCACATTCTGATTCTCTTCCCTTTTGCAGAGATCTCCATTCTTGGAGACTTCAATGTTCACCACCAGCTTTGGCTTTCCCTTTCCTTCACTGACCATCCTGGTGGATTAGCTTTTAACTTTGCTATCCTCCACGACCTAGAGTAATTGGTGCAACACCCTACTTGTATTCTTGACTGTCTTGTTCTTAACCTCTAATCCTTCTGCTTATGCTGTTACCCTATCTTCTCCATTGGACTCCTCCGATCACAATCTCATATCTGTATTTTGTCTTGTCACTCCAATCCCTCCTCAGGATCCCCCTAAGCAGAGGTGCCTCTGGTGCTTTGCCTGTTAGGAGGTATTTTTATGATTTTCCTTGGAATGACTTCTGCTTCTGTGTCAGAGACCTGTCTCTGTGAGCCAAGCACATGACAGAGGTGATAGTGTCTGACATGGAGGTGTACATTCCTCACTCTTTCTCTCAACCTAAACCTTCCAAACCTTGGTTTAACACAGCCTGTTCTTGTGCTACACATGATAGAGAGGTGGCCCACAAAAGGTACTTGAGCCTTCCATCACCATAATCTCATGTGCTTTACATTTCTGCCCAGAACCATGCCAAGTCTTCTCAAGTAGCCAAAAACATCTTCATCAATAGAAAGTGTCAAAATCTTTCAAGATCCAACTCCCCTCGTGACTTCTGGCACCTAGCCAAAAACATCTCCAATAATTGCTTCTTCTTTCCCTCCTTTATTTCAAACAGATGGCAACACTGCTATCACATCTATCTCTAAAGCTGAACTCTTTTCTCAAACCTTGCTAAAAATGCTACCTTGGATAATTCAGGGCTTGTTCCTCCCTCTCCTTCACCCTCTGATTACTTTATGCTACCTACTAAAATTTTTCACAATGATGTTTTCCATCCCCTTGTTGGCCTAAACCCTCGGAAGGCTTAAGAACCTGACAGGGTCCTTCCTATTGTTCTCTGAAACTGTGCCTCTGTGCTTACACCTTGCTTCATCAAACTCAGCTCTGTCAACATCTACCTTTCCTTCTTGCTGGAAGTTTTTCTACATTCAGCCTGTTCCTAAAATGGATGACAGTTCTAATCCCTCATACTACCGTCCTATTGCTTTAATTTCCTGCCTATCTAAAGTTTTTGAATCTATCCTTAACAGGGAGATTCTTAAACATCTATCACTTCATAACCTTCTATCTGATCACCAGTAATTGTTCTGTGAAGGCCGCTCTACTGGTGATCTGGCTTTCCTTACCGAGTCTTGATCATCCTCTTTTAGAGATTTTGGTGAAACTTTTGCTGTTGCCTTAGACATATCAAAAGCTTTTAAGAGTCTGCCTCAAAGCTTTGATTTCCAAACTACCCTCCTACAGCTTCTATCCTTCTCTTTGTAACTTCACTTCAAGTTTCCTTTCTGACCATTCTATTACTGCTGTGGTAGATGGTCACTTTCTCTAAATCTATTAATAGTGGTGTTCCTCAGGGTTCTGTCCTGTCACCCACTCTTCCAATTATTCATCATTGATCTTCTAAACCAAACTTCTTGTCCTATCCACTCCTATGCTGATGATACCACCCTACACTTTTCACATCTTTTTGTTGATGTCCAATCCTTCAGGAAGTAAACAGTTCATGCAGGGAAGCCACAGAATGCCTGACTTCTGATCTCTCTGAAATTTCTGATTGGGGCAGAGCAAACTTAGTATTGTTCAATGCCTCAATGCCTCATCTATCAACTATACCCTCTTCTTCGATGACACTCAACTGTCCCCCTCTTCTACACTGAACATCCTAAGTCTGTCCTTTACTTATAATCTAGACTGGAAACTTCACATCTCATCTCTAGCTAAAACAGCTTTTATGAAGTTAGGTGTTCTGAGATGCCTCCACCAGTTTTCTCACCCTTCCAGTTGTTAATTCTGTACAGGGACCTTATCCATCCATGTATGGAGTATGCTTCACATGTCTAGGGGGTTCCACTCATACCACTCTTCTAGACAGGGTGGAATCAAAAGCTTTTTGTCTTATCAACTCCTCTCCTCTGACTGACTGTCTTCAGTCTCTTTCTCATCGCCACAATGTTGTATCTCTTGCTATCTTCTACCACTATTTTCATTCTAACTGCTCTTCTGATCTTGCTAACTGCATGCCTCCCCTCCTTCCACGGCCTCGCTGCACAAGACTTTCTTCTTTCTCTCACCCCTATTCTGTCCACCTCTCTAACGCAAGAGTTAACCAGTATTCTCAATCATTCATCCCTTTCTCTGGTAAACTCTGGAACTCCCTGCCTGCTTCTGTATTTCCACCTTCCTATGACTTGAATTCCTTCAAGAGGGAGGTTTCAAGACACTTATCCACCAATTTTTGACCACTGCTTTGACCCTTTTATGGGACTGGCATTTCAATGGGCATTTTTTTTTTATTAGATTTTTGTTGCCCTTGGCCAGTGTCCTTCCTTCATAAAAAAAAAAAAAAAAAAATGCCTCCCCTCCTCCCACAGCCTCACTGCACAAGACTTTCTTCTTTTTCTCACTCCTATTCTGTCCACCTCTCTAATGCAGGAGTTAACAGTATTCTCAGTCATTCATCCCTTTCTCTGGTAAACTCTGGAACTCCCTGCCTGCTTCTGTATTTCCACCTTCTTATAACTCGAATTCCTTCAAGAGGGAGGTTTCAAGATACTTATCCTTCCATTTTTTTACTACCGCTTTGGATCCTATTCAGGGACTGGCATCTCGGTGGGCCTTTTTTTCTAATTTGATTTTATTGCCCTCCTACATTAAGAAGTTCCCCTTACTCCATAAGTGCTAAAATAGACCATATTTTATATTATAATACCTGCAGTCTATCTAGATGACTAGGATAATCAATAGGGATACCTAAGAGATGGAACACACCCAAAATGTGGAAATAGTATAAAAATACCAGCAAAGAGACGCTCTGATCTTTCATTTCAAAACTGCCATATGTACAGTATCATGCAGCAGGTTTTACTAATCATATTTGGCCAACATCAGGCATCATTTTAACCTGGAATGTCTTAACCAGATTACAGCATACTACTATATGCCTATTCTTTAGATGGAACAACCACTAAACAAGAATAACCAATGTGTCTGCATGTCTCTTTCCTTCAATCAGAAAAGAAGCAATGATCAGCCCTATATGATTACTTTTATTTGATCGACAATATCACAAGGCCTCGAAGACCAGCTATTCAGTTCTGAATACCATATACTTCAAGGAGTGAGTGGTTAAGGCTACTGCAGTCTCTGTGTGGGACACATCACTAATGAACTGTAAGACACTTCTTCTTTGGGCAGCATGCCAGGCAACTCTGCTGGTCTGTTCTTCAGTGGTCTAGTGGGCGGAGCTCCAAGGAGCTAAAAATCTAACTCCTTATGAGAACTGAAGAAGACACCTTATTTTATACATAAAATAACTAAACATCTACCTCTACTACACAAAAATATATAAATTACAGGTTTATATTTACTATTGTTACCTTTAAAAAATGCAGCCAATCACCATGTAAAAAAATATGAGTATATGAACTATATGTAAATCACACTTGATGAGTCTGGCTGTTCCTATCTACATCTTATGAGATCTTTAGTATTTGTATCTTCATCCTTCATAAAACAAGGCAGTGACAAAATTCACTTTGTGCTCTGTTTGCTGTACAAACTACAACAAGGAAACAGATCTGCTATCACTCCATAAGATCAACATTGAGGCAGTGAATCTGATAGCCCCAATACATTTTCCTGTCGCAGTGTCCTCCAAGTAAACATGGACTCTAGCACATCCCATAGGCAGGGCTCCTTCGGGTAGTCATTGTCCACTAAGTTAACTAGGTAGTAGTTGGTCGTGATATGCTGGATAATCTCCCTTGATTTGCTGTTCTCTGCATACAACTTACCCCACTGCTCCTCCCAAAGACCAAATGCTTCATCCTGGTGAAATGAAAATTAATATAGGTCAGTTGGTGTTTAACTTATGAAGTTAGTTGTCATTATGTTCTATATTCACAGGTAAGATAGTACACATGCCCAAAATTTGCCAATGAGTGAGCATATATATTTCTGTACAGCATTTTGTCATCACATCACTGCTGTATCTCATTATTTTTACATCATAATCTAAAATTACATGTTAATATTGAAAGCTAGTTGCACTTTTATATGACTGTTGTACATATAGGAATTTCTTTATTATATATTCTAATTTAGTGTTCAAAATCTGGGATATTAAGGCAAAAAGTGCTCATTGAGATTCCTTTTTAAGACCTCACTGAAAGCACAAATTGCTTCATTATCAAAACTAGCCATTAGTAATCCACTACAAGACAAATGCTTTCTATAACTCTGCTCTTAATTTATTCACTTTAATTCTGTGATTTTCAATTCTCATCTTTCCATCTTGTCCTTCATTTTCCTCAAATATATGCTTCCTCACACTCATGTGATATGACTATTAACATTTTCCTTTTTAATTAATCTGTAAGCTAAATTTAATCATTGTAGCTTCCCACAATCAAAACAGTACCTTCCATGCTCTGAAGCTGACAGGATCCACAACTGTGGGCTGAATTATCTCTGTCCCAGGAAATGCACCCCATGTGACAGCAGTTGACCGGTGCTTATGACAATTGCTGAAATCTTCCGTGCCCTGTGGATGCAATTCAGAAATGCAGTGCAGATATTGATGATTAAGTAACAGGTACATCATAAATTTATATATATAACAATGTTGAAATATGCTTTCATATTACATTATATTGTATGCCATATACAGTTATTAAACACACCACAAACCAAAGAGGTTTTGCATTTACAGACCAACAATACTCATCAATGAACACAAGCAAGCATCCCAGAAAACAATCTCAATAAAAATAGGTAATATTTTCTAATAGTGTATTTAATATCTTATCACACACAGTTGCATACAAATTTAAAGATAAAACCACATCCACAAAAATTAATAAATAAATAATAAATTAATACAAAAGATAGTATTATTTGAGGAAATTTATTTTCATTATTCAATTTGTTTATTTATTATTATCTATTTAGGGAATACTGAGATAAAGCAAGCCACTAATCATTTATTTCTGAGAGAAAAATTGTACTTCATTCTGATTTTTTCTTTATTTAGGTTAATTATCCTTTATACAATAGGTGAATTGAAGCAATTCACCTTATGATTTTGAAGCACAACTTTGTGATGCTTGCTTATATTATATGCAAATCAGTACTACAATATGTTTTGACACTTGCTTTGCAGGTCAAGTGAGAAACCTGGCATGAGACTTGATTTCAGAACCTCACCAGAACATTTTGGGCTTGCAAATTATAAATGGTGGCCATTACTATATTTTTTTGGTTGACAATTTTCATACTATAATCTTTTCTTTTCCCTTAAATCTTATCTTTAGTTCTTGATCAAACTCCTTCTCATGAAGAAAAAAATGTGAGCCCTGTCAAGAGTGTTGTTCTGACATGTATTTTTATATCTCAGGTTAATATATAATCTCGTCACTTGATGTTTTAGTGAAGAATACTCACAGCACGATTGATGATATGGTAGTTGATACGGGGGAAGAGAGGCATAACATTGAGAAGAGCATCAACATTATCCTTGCTGGTGAAAAACTCAAGGTAGGCTTTTTGGTACACATAACCCCCTGGCATGCCCCAACCCACCACTGGGTCCTCACTGCTGGCTCCATTAACATTAGGCTGTTGGGAAAAATGCAAGGTAAAATTTCAGCATTGCTAAGGCTATATTCAGTATCATCATGAGCATATTTAAATTCATCAGGATACCTTTATGATTCTACTGCACTGTTATAAGAACATGGAACAACAGAAAACCAGTTTGGTATAATGAACAAATCTAAACTAAATTTATAGCCAGTTTATAATCTCCTTATTTCCTTGTAGATACAGTGTGCAACTTTGGTCTGTCTCAGATTGAAAATATTTGTTTACATTAGTCACACACATGCAGCTAATGTTCTACATTCAGCATGTTCACAACTGACAAGTGTATGCTTGCACCAGTCAATCAGCATGTGCACATTCCTACTGTATATACAAAAATATCGCAGTACAATCATTCTTCCTCTGACTTCCTATCTGATTCCATCAAAATCTTTTACATCCTGGTAACTTTTCCATAATGAGTGGATTGGACAGAACTGATTGCCAAATATAACTAATGTTTATGAAAAACACTGTCTCCATGTTTTTTGAAGTTCTACAGCTCACCTGAGAGTTAATAGTGAGAACTCCTCGTTTGTTAAAATTTGCCAGTTTTTCTGTCAGTAATGCTGTCTCTGCACTGAGTTCATCATCATTCCATGGAACCTGAAAGCAAGGCAATCACAGACTCATTCACAAAAAGACTTAAGATGGAAAGAAGATGGAGAGTGCTAAAAATAAGAAATAAAATTAACCCTAAAAAAAAATTACATATTATGATGTATCCCACAAGGGATTTTTCCAAGTCATTGGAAGGTCCCCTATGAAATGAGAAGGTACATCTGCCATAGCAGAAAATATAAGTTAATTATAAGGCTTCTCTTATTTTCCTTCACACTACAAATTATATAAAGATAGAGTAAGTTTTATCACTCCTGTAAATGATAACTTACCTTTGTAACTTTCTTGCCAGTCTTGGGGTTGCATGAGCCCGTGAGATATGCGTGAAATACATCCCACACATCTTGTTCACTCTCCAATCTCTCACCCCACATATTCAACAGCTCTTCTTTGGTGCTTGTGCTCTGTAAGAGGAACAATATGAACATATAAAATACCTATCTGAATATATAATATCTAAGTAAGACTATCAACAACAGTGATCCAATCAAGAAAATCTTTACAGTACACATTAAGTTTTAAAAAATTACTTTCAAGACTAAAACCATCATCTACCTATATAGCTGGCTGACATCCACAGTACAGAGGGCAACCAAGGCAAGTTGTTTACACTATTCCTTGTTTAATAGTAGGAGCAAACTTACAGAAAAATGTGATTCCTTGCCTCATTGTCCCATCTCTTTTAAGTTGCCTTTTATATAAAATCCTACTATGAACATTATAAAATAAGTAAACTGATATTTTATAACATATCAAGCCACATCAGTATTCCATAACAAAAGCATTTTTCTTACTTTTAAGTAAAACAGGTAATAGTCCTTAAGTTCACCAAAAGCAGGAGATTCGGAGCTGCCCCATCTTCCATTGGGAAATTCATCCCAGTGCTGTGTTCTGTTGACCATTCAGGATCCATTATGTAAGCAGCATGAAACTAACATACAACCTTTCATCACAGAAAAGATGTGAAATATATCTTCATATATACCATAATTCATGAAAGAATTCCAATTTTACATTGCTGACCATTCTCTACCCTGCACTTACTCCAAACCTTAGACCACAGCAAATGCAGGATTCTTTCTACAGAAAGTCCTGCACTCTTACTGTGTCCAATGGGCCCCACCAGTCTGGCCACAACACATCCCAGAGGTCGATAGGACAGCATCATCTTCACGCACTGACCACTGTTGCTCTCCATTCATCTCTTACCATGAATAATCATTCTTGCTTGCTGCACAGTTATTCCTTTCTCATTCAGCACTCTCTTCACATGGTTCATCCACTACAATCATGGGCTTCCTCCTAACCTTTTATTGCACACACTTGACCTCATTATTCTCTACTAATTTTCTATCCTCCATTCTCTTGACATGCCTAAACCATCTTAACACACACATAAATGAAAATCAAATAAATAAAATAAAATAAAAACTCACCTAAATACATAAGCCTTAGGTCGAGAGGCCCAGAATATTGGCCGAACATCCTCTCCACTACGCTTGTGATTGGCAGCCATCTTCCAGGGCAGAGGTCGGCGGGGTGTTGCAGACCAAAGACCAAGCTGCTTGAGAATGGCTGTTGTGGCCACTTCTCTGTAAGTTGGATATTACTATCAACAACTATCAGTTGTTCAGTTTAATATTGCTATAAACTTCTCTGTAAGTTGAATGCAGTATTATTATCAACACTGAATTAATTTATTTGTATTAATACTGAATGGATAAGAAAATCATTAACTTGGAAAGAAAGAAAAAAAAAGAGTAAACCATAATATCTGTCCAAGCCTTGCAGGCTAGCATTACCTCATTTAAAGAAAATACAGAATGCAGTCATAATGCAAAACAATGTGCAATTTAAAGATAGATATCGTGAGAAACTAAATTTCATACATCTTAACTCATTTTGCAGAATATATTGTCTCTCAACACTAATATACTTTGAAGGAGCAGAGGAAATTTGTAAAAATTAATAAAATCAATGTCTTTTCTTATCAAAAAATAACAAAATATTATACATGCTATTCTACAAGTTTCTTTTGCTACCATAAAGAAAATATGTGGTAGAAGACAAATATTTTGACATCTCACCTGTTGAGGGTGTAAAAATGAATTCCAGGTGCCATGTCTGCATTAAAAAGCTCTTTGATGAGGGTAGTGGTCTGATGGATGCCATAGTTTCTGATAGCTTCATCATTGCCCTTCAGAGGGGTCACAGCATCAATGATATCTTGAGGGACATCCAGCTTAGAGAGCTTCACAATGTGTCGTAAGGAATCATAACTCTGAATGGGCATGATGCCAGGTAGGATAGGGCATTCTATGCCAATGGCTCTACAGTCAGTCACAAATTTTATGAAAGTCTGAGCTTTGAAAAAGAGCTGAGTGATGATGAAATCAGCACCAGCATCCACCTGAAAGAGTTATTATATTTTTCTGTAAATGTAAAATCAAGATGGAATTAAAGACTTTATTAGGCTACTAACAATATTATATTTACCTGAATGAAAAGAATTATAGCAAATATGTCTTAATTTACTCTGATAAAATTCTAGTTGTGGAACCCTGTCAGCTTCAGAGATGCAAATTAAGTGTGGTATTATGAATGACCCACAATCTATTGATTATGTAAAGCATTACTTTCCTAAATATGGGTTTTCTTGTACCAAAAGGTATTGTGATCCTTTAACTGCTGTATTAAAAATCAGTTTACATTAGTGTTTACTTTTGAATGTAAAGTTGAGAATCACCATCTTTCCTCTTCTCTCATGATCAAAGACTTTCGTTCTCTCTTACAACAGCTATAGGTGGGTGTCATCAGTTATCCAATAATTATTTTTTTTGCATTACTGATTCATCGGTATCACCAATACTTTTGGTTCCAAACTAGTAATAATTGATCATTTTAGTTTTTGGAACATGAACATGTTGAAATTTTTATTTTTCAAAATGAAATGTAGTTATTTTACTTAAAACAGTACTTTTCATTAAAGAAGAGAAAGGATAAACATTAAATTTGAATTTTTTTTCTAAGATTTTTAAAGTTTTCCGAGATAAAGGTGAAAATAAAGATTTGAATTTATCAATTTTTTTTATTTAAAACATCAATATCGTTATCAGAACTGGATTTATTGATTTATTAATTTATTGGTTATCAGGCAATAAATTTATCACTGGCTATCGATTATTGGTTATTGCCATTAAGATTATCACTGTCAATTTATTAGTTGTGATAAATTATTTTTATCACACCCAGCTATGACAACAGCTCATCTCTTTTGAGAACATATAATTAAACATAATCAATTACCTTTTCTTTGAGGTGGTGGAGATCATCCTCATAAGATACTGCTTCTGGGTGTCCATTGGGATAGCCAGCAACACAAAGTACAAAATATTGGCCAAACTCTTTCCTTATGTGCCTGATCAGGTCTGCAGCATAACTGAACCCATTTTCTGGAGCCACCCAGTCATCATGACCAATTGGAGGATCTGAGAAGAAAGATTTCACTTAATGCAATACATATATACACTTTCCATTACAAACAGTTTTTATCCAACCTATTTTTCACATGTTTAGCCTCAAAAATGAACCAACCACCAGACAATATTTATAAAATATTTTGATTTCAATAACTGGAAAAAATTAAATTCTCACCCCCTCTCAATGCCAAAATATTGCGAATACCAACTTCTTTTGCTCGCTGTAGGTGGTGGGAGATCTCACTTTTAGTCATGCTGCAGCATGTCATATGCAGCATTGTTTCTAGACCACAGTAGTTGAGGGCAGCACCTGAGGATTAATTAAGAAAGCATACATTTTCACTTTCTACTACAATGGTAGGCAGCAGATACTCAAAAGGAACTGATTGTGATATTATGGGTCTGTTTTTACGATCAAACCTTTAGAAGGGTCATGTTCATTCTCATCAATGTTACATACATGTCTGAGATAAAATAAAGAAGTAACATGAAAAGTTCATAATGTACATTGCATCAAAATGGTAAAAGAAATTACTTAGCTTTAATAAATTTTCAATTTAACACATCATTATGATTACTCAAGTCATCACCTCCTTCAAAAGTGGATGGTATTTTATTAGCCACTTACACTTAGGCTACCACAAAATATAGAGAGACAAAAATGGTCACCTAATAAACAGAGTATGGAGGATAGTTGAAGTTTTTATTTATTATTTTCTTCCTTTTTGTATATCTCGTACTATAGGGTGAAGAAGACTGACATTGAAAAAGACAAGTCCACACCTGCTATAGTTAAAGAGGAGGTCTCTGTATCTCCACCAGGGTTGCCTGCTGGATGCCAGGTGACATCACAGAACAATGGGTCACCCTCACGCATGCGGTCAAACCTTTAAAGGAACATGACAGATTATGTTCACTACAAATCATAAAATAATCACCACAATCACCAACAATTCAAGTTATTTGTCACAATTATCATCAAGGGACCAGATACAAGGGAAGAAATGGAATATAAGTATGTTCAATACCAATTCAATAAGATGGAAAAATGTGCATCCACAAAGCAGTGGCTCAATAGAAGGCAGCTGGTAAATGATCTTTCTTCTGTTTCATGGACATTAACAGTGCACATTAACAGAAACCACAAATTACAAAGATTTAAGCCAACCTACAGTTACATGTACAAGCAAATCATCCACCTTTCAAGGATTATAGATTATATCTTTTTAGAATTTCCTTACCTAGCCAAAAGGTTGACTGCACCTCCTTTCGTCCTTGGTGGGAAGAATTCCAGAGAAAAGAACTTGTCCTTGGACTCAATTCTACTTTGAATCTTTTCCTTAAGATTGTGGTAGCCAGAAAGGTACTCTGGCTCATGTATGAGATGACTTTCATCTTCTGGACTTATATGGTCTGTGATGTGCAAGAGCAAAATATGTATTTATATGTATTAAGTGACTGAAATAATAAAATATAACAAGCACTTTAAAAATGTAGTCTTCACCTCACATAAATGTCCATGTAAAAAAATATATTTGAAATACAAAGTTCCTGAAGTACTATACTCTTTAGTGTCACCATAAAATTCTTTGTCATGATGGATGTAAAAATTATTCATTCATGACTAGTAAGTTTGAAATTATTGGTATGCCTGATTGTGATAACACTCTTTAAACCCATGCAACTGGCATGTATACCAAATACTTTGAAGAAACAGTAGAATCATTTTGTTTTCCTGACTGTACCTGATGATCTGGCATTCTCCCTCTGTATTAGGATCTCCTTAAGGATAGGCAAGGCTATGGAAGAGTCTTTTGGTGAGAGATGTGATGATGCCATTGCCAGCAGCTGGTCTGCTACCTCTTCTTTCACCATGGTGTTAATCTTCTTCTTTCACACCTGTAATTGATAGTGTATCAATTTAAATTTCTATTATCATTACAAAAACTCTTTCCCCTCCTAAGATGTATCACCACTTATTGTAATGTAGCATTCTATCTTCCTCTGATTTAAGTCTTCATTATATAATTCTCCATATCCATGATTCAAGCAAGGCACAAGGTGTTCTCCCTTTCAAAATTTCTCTCACCAGTAATAACCCTCATATATCAAGTCTCTTAAAAAAAAACTGCTTCATTTAATGAGCTTGATAATCTGCAGTGACCAGGAGTACAAAGCCAAAAATTACCTTGGTACTTGACAATTGTTATGGTCATAATGTCAGAAGTTCAGTTCACAGTAAAGGTCTCTCATGCCCAATTTATCCCATCTTCAGATAAATTTCTCAGTGTTTCTACTGATTACTCAAGATGGAGGGGACAATATGTATCTTCAAACAAAAGGCAGTACATCTTTAACATACCTCTATGTTTTCTAAGCTACTTCATCATATAATTGACTATTTCTCCTTTTGCCATGCTCTCTCTGAGGAACATCATGAAAATGCTGAGAAATTTATCTGAAGGAAGGCTAAACCTAACTATGAAAGGCACCCTCATTAGGGACTGAACCCCTACATGGAGATATGAGGTACAACATCTTGAACATTGGTGGGACTGGGACTATATTAGATGTCAGCAAGATAAATCTGATAGCCCTTGAAGCTCCAGCCACAACAAGGTTTTAAGTTTCTTCTTAGATTATGACATTACACACCACTTACCAACTGTAACCATTATGTGACTCAATGAATTGAAATTTGTCATTGACAAAATCTTTATGACAAGTAGAGACAAGGGAATTAAATACTTATAGCAGCACTTATCTCCGGACTTATCGTGGAGGATGCTGCAGTGTGGATCATGTTTATTTTAAACAGCTATACCGGATCCATCACCTATGAAACATCCTTTGTCTCTACATCTCAGAACAGTATTTGAAAGGTCAAAATCAACCAACAGAGGCAAGACAACTCGCATATCATTCTCGAGGTATGTGAGAAGCCTTCATGAGGAGGAAAGCACCAAGAACACAATCCTCAAGCCTCTTATCTACCACTAACAGTAAGCCAAGGAACACACTGCGGACACCAAAATCTGGGATACCTCGAATTATAACTATCCTCTGACAGCCAGCTCGATTCACACATCCTTCACACTACACCCTGGAGCCTGACATCTATGACAACTGTATATACTTCCTCGGTAAGTGCGAGTTTTTGGTGGTGACTCACTCTTAACATGAAGGTACACCCGAGGTGGGATGCGATGGGATCACCGAGTCACTTCACTGTTCAGTCACAAAGTCGCTGGGGAGTATCGCCGCTCCTTGTGCCTTTGCCAGTGGTAGGAAAGTGAGGCTGACTGACACTCGCCGCGGCTATTTACACACTACACCACACTCAGTAGTTGCCATACACCACATGCTATGATTTATTATTATATTTGTTTGAAGGAGTTAATGAACTGCCTATATGTACTTATTTACTATATTCCCCATAAGATTCCTTCAGCATCCAGAGATATTTAGAAAGAAATGCCAGTGGAGGACAGACTTTTGAAGCGGAGGACAGACTTTTGAAACAAATGACACGAAGCTAAATTAATTTAATTGACACCTCTTCACAACCAAATACATGCACATGCATATGAAAACAAAACCAAGGGAATATCTCTAATGCCACAAAATAAATGGTTTGAAGTGCACGCTATGACACTGGGTGAAATTTTCAAGAAGCAGTGGGATTAAGATCACTAGATATGCGAAAAAGAACAATGAATCTAGGTAATTTCACGAATACTAGTAATTTTCCACGCACGAGTACAGTGCTGTTATCATCCATTGACATTACTCTTCCTGAATTTCCTACGAGTAGAATCGTTTTCCCAAAATTATATTGTCATGTAAAGAAAATCCACATTCATAGTAAGTAAAATATCGTTACGGTGTGTATTTACCTAGTTGTATTTACCTGTTGTGACATACGGGAGAAGAGCTAAGATTGTACTGTCCCGTCTCCATAACTGTTTTTATCCAACTTTTCCTTAAGGTCATTAATATTTCTACCACACACCACTTCCCCCTCCAGTGTGTGTGTGTGTGTGTGTGTGTGTGTGTGTGTGTGTGACAAAAAAAAATGCAGAACTGGTTGGAAAGCTCACATCGACGCCGGGAAAGGATGAGTGGGCGGGGTGTATATTATGACGACACCTCTCGCTATCAGTGCCTGTAAATTTTAACTAAGTTTTAGCCTAAGTTTACGCTTATAATTGCCATTATTATCCACATATGATACCAAAAACACATTTTTTGTCAATTAGGTCGGAGTTTCAAACACCCCCTGCCAAAATTAAAGATAATGGCAAGGTTAAGTACGTCATGTAACAATGCCCGCGCAAACCGGAGACGAATCAGATGACTTCCATGGTTAGTATAAAGGACAAGCGACTGAAGCCAAAAATATTTCATGAGCGGGGAGCAAAGACTGTTTACTATCAGATACTATAATGATCACTTAGACACCTTACACAATTTGCCTGTCTTATAAGATAACTTTCGTGATGAATGAAGTAGTGATGTACTTTGCTTGCATAACTTTCTTCTTAAATACCTTGAATTCCCTAACTGTAACGTTTCGTTTCCATTTAGTTCACTCACTTTCCACCACTCTTAAACTCAAGACCAAATGCAACATATTTATAAGTTGATCAAAACCCGTTTCTCACGATATCATTCTCATGACATCGGACTCTTTTGGAATGGAGACTAAACTCTATCTGGCATAGGCTGAGGAATCGTCCAAAGAGGACACTGAAGAAGAAGAGGCACTACCTGCTGCCTAGACGCATTAAGAGGTATTAGCAGCAAAGGGAAGCCATGTAGAAATTCATGGGTGATGAGTATCAACAAGGAAGCCAAGTCCTTATCTGAAGCTCTCCGTGACAAGGAGCACAAGGAGCGGCCCACGTGCACGGGGATGTAATGAAAAGTGACTGAGACACTGAATAATGAATGGAAGAATGTAAATCAATGCAAATACTGTGGAGGATTTTGGTGTTTTCAAGGTGTTGATAGGTACAACAGAGAGATTAGTTAGGTGATAATGGAGGATTTTAGAAAACAGAAAGAGGATACAGGACGGAATGAAAATGTTTAGAAAGCAATGAGGGAAAAAGAGTTCCATACAATAACACAATGAAAAGAAATGCACCACAAACAAAGAAGAAATATAAGGATATATATGTGATGTAAGAAGAGTGATAGAAAAGAGTAGAAGCAGATTCGATTAACATTTTGGAAGGCAATCATTTGGGCAAGTCTCCATCACGGTGAAGCTTATGTCCCTCTCATACAGGTATGTAATGTACGAAGTAATGTCAATGAATATTGACCATTTGATAATGCTGCTGTGTATTGAAGACTGCATTTCAATATAAACATTACAGAAGACATGTTATGAAAGCATTGCGTTACAGACTACACAGTACGTGCATACATTAACATATGTGGGCAAACATGTAACTGGAGTACATAATAATCTGTCCTATGTCTCTAATATTGCAGCTGCTGGACAATTATCACTCGTTTCGGCGCCTTGTCCGGGATACTTTCAAACGCTCTAGTGAATGGCATTAGGTAGAGTTTTCAAGGTGGTGTTCATGAGTCTAATTATAGTGTAACAAAGATTTCACACGATAAACTACGAAAAACACCCACGAGAACCTGACTGATCATCTCTAAGGCCTTTAAAATAGCCCTCTTGAGAACAAGAGCGTAAGCACGACAAGCATCGTCCTCCCAAAACGGTTATGAGTACCTTCTAACTACGCATACATAATTGTAAACCACAAGCTCGTTTGTTAGCTGATCAATTCTTTAAATATAGTGATAAGCTAACGCGATGCAAACCGCAGCGGATCGCTACTAAGCTTGCTACTAAAATGCATAGGTGGATCACGTGAACACCGCACTAATGGCAGGCGTGATCATATCATGCCGCTGCCACGTGCATCATGCTTCAGGCTGCGGGGGAGAAAGCGGTGATAGAGGAAGAGGGAGGGGCCAGCTCCTCCACAACGCCACAACCCCCCCCCCCTCTCTCTCTCTCTCTCTCTCTCTCTCTCTCTCTCTCTCTCTCTCTCTCTCTCTATATATATATATATATATATATATATGTGTGTGTGTGTGTGTGTGTGTGTGTGTAAGAACAGTGACCGTCCACCACAGCAACGATAGAACGGTCAGAAAGGAAACTAAAAAATAAAGTTACAGCGAGAAGGATAGAAGCCGTAGGAGGGTAGTTTAGAAATCAAAGCTTTGAGCCAGACTCAATCAAAAGCTTTTGATATGTCTTTGATAAGATCAATCATTAGATGCCTTCTAAGTGTACAGTGACATGATATATTACACGTAATTCTAAATAAGTGCTCTTCAACCTAATATCATATGACACACGATTTGCTTGCATGTGGATCTCACAGGAGACGAGCTGCAAGTGACTTCTGACTCTAAATGACTTCTCGGAAGTCAACCCAAACGTTTTGCAGTTACCGATGATCCCGACACTCACGCACCTCAACATTTTCCTATTATGCCTGCTTGTTCGCTCTATAGGTGCACCAGGCGGAGTGACGATGGAGAGATATCATTTCAATGGTAAACTGTAAAGTCATGGCCAATCATCACATGGAATGTTAGAAAACTGGGTTCGATCATGAGTACGCCAAAAGACGCGGGAGATCATATGGCGTTATTTCGAGAATTTCACTTGCAGCTCATCTTCTGTGAGATCCACATACAACCCAGTCAAATTAAAGTAATGGAGAGTTCTACATGTATCATCAGAAGTGCAGTGAACACTTACTATTAACTATTAGAAGTGTTAAATTATGTGATAAATCTTGCTGAGTTTGTATGTTACAAACTGATCTGCCACAATATTAACTTTTTTTTTTTTACTGACGGCTATGAATTACACATGCAAATAGTAATCAAATTTACTGGAATATATAATTCCTTGTGGCTTCATAATTAATATTAACACATTGTAATTTCTTAGCAAAACCTTGAATTCTTTTCCAAAAGCAGTGTTGGGGTAAGAGTGTCTTGAGCCCTGGGCGGTGAGGCAATCATGGGCCTCTCTGATTCCCTGACCAACTTTTTTTTTCTTTTTTTAATTGGAACATTTGAATTCATTACTATTTTGTTCCCTTTTTGCATGGCCCCATGGTAGCCTCCCCTGAGGTCATTCCAGCTGCCATCACCATCCCTTAATACATCACTGATAATAATATGTCGCCCAATTTAACCTAACCTAGCCCACCATATTATAAGAATAGCAAATAGTTATTATGCATATTCTATAGGAAAAAAAAAAAATGGATTTAATAGATTTCCTTTTTTTTTTTTTTTTTGTGCAAAGGAACCAGACCGAGGCTCACTATTGTATGCATGTAAATATATTGAGATGGTTGTCTGTGCATTGTCTCCCTTGGATATAATGAAAAATATAGAGAAAATCAACTTTGCAGTATGTTATATGATATTGATGTTCCATCTATTCACCTAAAAGACTGTCACCAAGAAGCTTTCCACAAATTTTCATTATTTATTTATCTTTTTTTTTTTTTACTTAATCTACTGGCTGCTGTAGCATACCACACTGGTTGTTGTAGCATATTAGCATATTACGTAAACAGTTTGTGACTTTATGTCTAGGATCTGTTGTTTGTGTTCGTAGAATTGGCTGAAATGTTTTGCCTGTGGTAGTAACGTTTTTCATGTTTGTTTTAGTCATTGGTCAGTCCACCTCTTATCACAATATAATGTACATCAATGATTGGTGTCTTAACAATTTGATCTTCTCTTTCTTGCTTTACCAATGACATATATGATCATGAAACATAAATAATGGGCGACGAGTTGTCTCTCGCCATCCACATAATATTAGGTGGGTCTTTTCTTTTCTCAAAGTACCTCTTCTGTGCACTACTTTTTTTTTTATGGTAAATCATGAAAGCTCTACATAGAAGGCTATATCTGTGTCAGAGATGAAAAGTTTAGTAGATGTTCAGTGTAGGTGGTAAATGAGCACGATTTACATATAACGTTTGCTGAGGAGACTTGAGTAAATATCCACTTTTCATAGTGTAAAGAATCAATGAAGGCAAATTTGGCTTTTTTTTTCTTTTTCTTTTTTCTCTCAAACTTGCAAGTGAAATTTATGCTGTATCCAGTCATATTAATAATTACTAATTACATGATATATGGAGGAATTAAAGCAAAAATGAAAACTTACTGAGGATTTGCGCACGACTCTCCCTAATGTTTTGGGTAGCCATGCATAGCTCCGCCCACCAAATAGGTTCAGCCCACTGGCTTCATCCACTCTCCACTGAAAACCGGTATGCGGGAGGGCCTCTTCCCTATATCCTTCTTCCAAGCGTTTTACTACCATTTCTCCTGGAAACTGGTGTAGTTCTTTCGATATTATGTTTATTTGGCATAAATACCATCGATTACAATATGTAAGACGATTTTTGTCTTTGACAAGCAAGTCTTATTTTCCAACTCTTTCCATTGCAAAACAATAGAAAATGTCCATTGTTACCGCCAAGTGGGTGCAAGGAAGGGTTGTTGAACGAGCGAGGCTGTTGATGAGGAAGGGAAGGACCTGGAGATCAGAGCGAGGACCAAGACGAGGTCTAATCAGCGAATTTCTTGTACGGCCTGAGTGTTCATGTAAGGAGATGAAGGACATGAGACATGAGACTAAGATAAGGCCGACTTTATCCCCGTCGCTAATGGATAGCGATAGGCAGTGTAGGGACCCAGGCAGTAACTGAGGACGATAGGGACACATTACTGAGGACACCCGAGCAGGTAGGACGTGCGTTACTGCAGGGGACGAAGGTAGATAGAGTACTTGTCAAGAAGGGCGTGCGTACTGTTTGACGATCATCCTAAGACCCAAAACACGTGAATTTAACAACTGCCTGTGTAATATTAGCAACTATCTGTATAAGAATACCTTAGTCTGTAATGACTATATAACACAACTTATTGGCCTAGAGTATTGTTTATGACTGACTATCCATATATGTCTTCAGGTTTTGACCGGATTCAATAAACGATTCGTGTCATCGTGTGGGTCTAAAAATAATAACCTCTGCTGCCTTCGGGCGGTAACATCCATTATTCCTGTCAAACTTTGCTTCTGTGGCTTTTAGAATGATTTTTTTTGCCCCAAAATAGCTAAAATTCACCATTTTTCAAGTTGCTGTCACAGAGAACTTCTTTGCTCTTGTCTTGATGAATTGACCACATATGTAGCTGAATGCATCTGGAGAATGATTACAGCCTTTTGATGTCATTTCACCTCTTGTGATGTGTCTTCTCAGGCAGCCAAAACAGAACTGACTGTTGGTCTGCAAGCCCCTACTTTTATATTGTCAAGCAGTACTCTAGAATATTCTTAGTCTTTCTAGAATGTGTTTCAGAATGTTTTCAATTTTTCTGGAATATTCTTGAACCTACTTTAAAATATTCTGAATCATTCCAGAAAATTCTTGTAGATCCTAGAAAATTCTTGATACTTCTACATATTTCTACTGTATTCTAAGAGTGTATGGTAGAACATTCTGGAAGATTTGAGATTTCTGAAATGTAAGCAAATTCTAAATATGATAAATTTCTTGCTAGATCTGGTCAGTTCAAGAATGATCCTATCAAAAAAAAAAAAAAATCCTTAGAACACTATATTATTTTTCATCTTTCATCGTTTTAGCTTATTTGCAACATTTCAAAAAAAAAAAAACAATTAGATAAGCAA
The DNA here is from genome assembly GCF_035594125.1 of Scylla paramamosain. Lineage (NCBI taxonomy): Eukaryota > Metazoa > Arthropoda > Malacostraca > Decapoda > Portunidae > Scylla > Scylla paramamosain. The sequence goes on along the minus strand of NC_087171.1, from coordinate 12,351,681 downwards.
CTGAGATTTTGCAAAGGTCTTTACCTGACTTGAAAACCAATAGTAACTCATACTATAATGAAATAAGGCAAAAATATAAATTCTTTGTTCTAACCACAAAAGCAAAGTCTTGTGATCAAAATAACCTCTTTTATTTTCTTTAGATGGAAATAACTGGAAAATTATGGTTTGGGGCCAAGGACAAGACAAAAGTGAAATTTTGTCACATAGCGTAATAACATTATTATTAGTAACATTACATATCTAGGAAACTATAACGTACTTTTCGTAAATTAAATTTTTTTTTTTCATCTAGTATGCAAAAAGAAGAAGAAGAAAAAAAAAAAGTGATACTTTCACATTGCTCAACACGGGAGATCGAAATGTTTTGGGTCTATCTGTTGATCGTGAGTTCCGCCCACTGGCTTCACGTCTTCTCTTGATGGGAGCGGAGCGGGAGACAGTCTCCTCTTTGCTTTACAATAGGTGTTGTTTGTTTTATCTCAAATTTATTGCCCTTCTTATATTAATGCAGGAAATAACATATACAAAAATCCACCTAATATCGACACACACACACACACACACACACCGCGTAGTTTAGTGTAGTGGTTAGCACACGGCTCACAACCAAGAAGGCCCGGATTCGGATCCTGGGAGCGGCGAGGCAAGTGGGCGAGCCTCTTAATGTGTAGCCCCTATTCACCTAGCTGCAAGTAGGTACGGGATGTAACCCGAGGGGTTGTGACCTCGTTGTCCCGGTGTATGGTGTGTCAGTGGTCTCGGTCCTACGCGAAGATCGGTCACTATGAGCTCTGAGCTCTTTCGTAGGGGAACGGCTAGCTGGGTGACCAGCAGACGACCGTAGGTGAATCACGCACACTGCAGAAAGATAGGATTTAGGATATACGTGGTCTTTCCTCGTTAAATTTGGTC